>NW_025975488.1:0-7915 GCF_021869965.1 Rhincodon typus
AGCATTTACTCCCTCTGCCACTGAGGGACAGTGGCAGCAGTGTGCACCATCTACAAGATGCCCTGCAGTTACTCACCCACTCTTCTTTGACAGCACCTACCAAGCCTGCAAGCTGTACCACTTGGAAAGACAAGACGAGAAGATGCATCAAAACACTACCATCTGCAAGTTCCTCTCTGAGGTGCATACCAAACTGATTTAGAGCAGTATCAGCGATGCTATCATTGTATGGTGCAGCAGATGTGGGCCAAAAAGCCTATGCCTGCTCTCCATCTTCTGTCATGATTTTTTTTTTTTTAGAAAGTTGATTAATGCAGTGACCATCAATCCAAGCTGACCCTGTCCGTTCCTGCCATAAGCGGTCAGTTTGATGAAATTCTCAAGGTGTTCGCGGGGCACTGCAGTACTGGTGAAGCTGGGGAAGTCACTACTGGGCAGTGGGGACAGCCTGCTTGGAGGAAGCGTGGACATTAATTGTGGAATCAGTGGGAAAGTCAACATATTTGTGACAGAGGGAGACAAAGGACGTGGGTTGTTGTGGAAGTACAAGTCGTCATTGTTCACTGCCATCATGGTTTTGATGTGGGGAGAGTGCAGTATATGGTGAAGCTGTAGGGTTGGGACTCCGGGTTGGGTAATGTTGTGAGGTAAAGTTTGTAAATGAAAGAGCTGCGTGGGAAAGTGCAGAAGCTCACAGACTCGACAAGGAAGAGACTTGTGCAAGGAAGAAAGGAATACTGAGTACAAGATGTAATGTTGCAACTTTATAAGGCTTTAGTTAGGCTACTCTTAGAGTATCGTGTTCAGTTCTGGTCACCACATTACAGGAAGGATATGGAGGTTTTGGAGAGGGTGCAGAACAAGTTTACTAGGATGCTGCTTGGATTACAGGGTATGAGCTATAAGGAGACATTAGGAAAACTCGGGTTGTTTTCTCTGGAGCAGTGGAGGCCGAGGAAGACTTCATAGAAGTCTACAAAATTATGAGATGCATAGCTGGAATTGACAATCAGAACCTTTTTCCCAGAGTGGAAATGTCTAATACTAAGGAGTATGCATTTAATGTGAGAGGGGGGCAAGTTCAAATGAGATATAGATCAATTGGAATGTTGTGCAGAGAAATGGCATTTGAAGTTTAGTTTGAGGTGATGCAGTTTGGGAGGTTCAAGTCCAAAGCTCCCTGAAATAGCAACACAAGTAGATAAGATGGTGAAGAATTTCACTTTCATGGTACACAGCATCGGGATCTGGTCAACTTTGATATCTGGTTCATAAGTGAGATGAGGTATTTTTTCAAACATGTCAGAGCACGCATTGTTCCTACGAGAACAACTATGGTTCCATTCATGCATTCTTTTTTTGTTTCAAACATGAAATGGCCACAACTTGATCAAAAGTGAAAGTGACCATCAACCAGTTTGAAATGTCAGTTATCAAATAAATTAAGACAGAGATAAATGTATTTGCAGGAGTTTTTTAAATTAATTTTTAATAAATTCATTCAGGGGATGATGACATCACTGGATAAGAATGGCAGTTTCCTTCCCTAAAGAACATAGGTGAACAGATGGGTTTTTCCAACAATGACAATGGATTCACAGTCATCATTAGATTCTTATTTCCAGATTTTTTTTTTAACTCAAATTCCACCATCTGGAATGGTGGGATTCAAACCTAGGTCCCCAGAATGTTACCTCGGTTTCTGGGGAGTGATGGACAGCAGACTAAACAGAAAATATACACTAGAAATCATACAATGTCTTGGTTTATGTATTCATCATGAGATCCGTCACTGCTATGGACACCAGGTAAAGATCTGAAGAGACTGCATTTCCCCCTGGACAGAGTCACAATGGTCACCAGGTTTCATAGCAGATTGGGAAAATGCAATCAGGGATATAGTACATGACTCATCCCAATCTTTTGTTTGGATTTAAGACTTTCCTTTGATTGTTATCCACAAAATGAAACTACATTGTTTCTAATACACAAATATCTATTAAAAGTTGAAACATGTCTGTGGAGAGCAATAGAATCCGTAATTGTAAAGGTGTGCAGACATATTGACCAGGCATAACTAACAAATAAAGGGCCATCGAGATCATCATAGAATCCCGACAGTGTGGAAGATGGCCATTCAGTCCATTGAGTCCACACCAACCCTCCAAAGAGCATCCCACCCAGTCTCACACCCTACCCTATCCCTGCATTTTGCACACAAGACACTATGGGCAATTTAGCATAGTCAATCTACCTAATTTGCAAATTTTTGGACTGTGGGAGGAAACCAGAGCACCTAGAGGAAACCCACTTAGACACAGGGAGAATGTCCAAAATCCCCACAGTCGCCCAAGGCTAGAATCAAACCCAGGTCCCTGGTGCTGTGACGCAGCAGTGCTGACCACTGTGCCACCATGCAGCCTCAAGAGACCTGTGTATAATTTTCTCAATTATAGAGCTTTTCACACTCAATGTGAGCAATTCAGCATGCTCAACAAAGGATTCACCTCCATTTCAGATTCTTACAGTCAGCCTTGTTTTAGTCTATCCTACTGAACCAAAAACATCCTCCCTGAAATGAGAAGCAGATTCATCATTTCGAGTTCAGCTGACTCTGAGTGACTTTGAACTCGAAACATTAATTCTGTGTTTGTCTCCACAGATGCCAGACCTGAGGAGTTTCCACACCATTTCCTGTTTTACTTTGATCTGCAGCATCCTCAGTATTTTACTTTTCTTTCTGATTTTGAATCTAGTTTGCACTCTTGTACAATTGCTCCCAGCATCTTTACCATCCCCAGGACAGGGATCAGCACCTTTACTCTCCCAGGGGCGGGATCAACATCTTTATTGCCCCCAAGGCAGGGATCAGCATCTTTACTGACCCCAGCACAGGGATCAGCACATTTTTCTGTGCACAGGTCAGATACTAGCATCTTTCATACCCCCAAGAGAGGAAAATCAAATTTATTTTGCAGGCAAAATTTGTGGATTAGAGTCCAGATGTAAAGATTAAAAGTACACAAATTGAGTACCTGACAGTGAGCTTTTTTTCGTTGAATGGGGCGACAGTCACTGATGTCTCATTCTTTCACAGCTCCATGTATTCCTAATTGGGACAGTCTACGCAGACGGATCCACAGTGAACCAAAATTCAAGATTCTGCAGATGTTGGAAATCCAGTCTCAAAACAGAAAATGTTGGAAACACTCAGCAAGACAAACAGTTTTGGAAGAGAAATTTAGTAAAAATGCGTGTTGCTAACCTTTTACCCGAACTGGACAATATTAGTTTTGAATAGTTTATAAACTAGGACTGTGTCACGGAAAAGGAGAGTGGAGTGCAGGCTTGATGGTGAATGGCCAATTCCTACCGCTAAATTTGATATGGAAGTGCCGATCCTGGACTGGGGTGGACAAAGTCAGAAGTCACATGACACCAGATTATAGTCCAACAGGTTTATTTGAAATCTCAAACTTTCAGAGAGCTGCTCCTTCTGCAGGTGGTGTCACCTGATGAAGGAACAGCAGTCTGAAAGCTTCTGACGTCAAATAAATCTGTTGGACTATAATCTGGTATAGTTTGACTTCTGACTTTGCTCCCACCTAGCATGTTTGTGTGAAAGAATAATGTTTTTGCAAGCAGTTCGGAGGCTGGAGTGACGAAATGACAAAGTCCATCACAATAATGGTACAAGGCAACGTTGTCTATAATGAGAAGTTAATAAATAAATGGGCTAGGAACAGAAACAAAAGTCAGGCCCAGAGACAGCAAAATGTGAACAGCATTGGCAGTACCTGCTCTCGGACAGAATGGGTGACACAGTTATTGCCCCTGACATTTTAATCATGAATGTTGAGTGTGGAAATGTCACATGAGGGACCAGGTGTCCTTGGACACATATGACAGAACGTAACAGAAGATGCAGCAACAAATGGCGAATGGTAGGTAAGCTTTTATTACAAAGGGCTTTGAAGAACGAGAGTGAACTCCCCTGGAGTATTGTGAGCAGGTTCCTGTGGTGAGATCTGCCCTGGAGGACCGTGAGCAGTTTTCAGGATAGAGGTCTGCCCTACAGGACTGTGAGCAGTTTCTGATGACTGAACTAACATGAATGATCTAGAGCGAGTGCAACAAAAGTTCTCCAGACTGGTTCCTAGGAAGAGGGGATTTCTGAGCAGAAGAAATTGAGTAAACAGGGCTTATATTCTGTGGGATAAAATCAAAGTCACCATAGTGCTACTGGACAACCAGGCTGTTTCTCATTCGAGACAGACAAACAGTGGTGGCTAACCTGAGAGTCAGGCAAGGGAAGAAGTCAAGAAGGACAGTCCTTCATGGTCACCTCAGCTGGTGAAGGAATTGAACCCACACTGTTGGCACCACTCCACATCATAAATCAGCCGTCCAGCCAACTGAACTAACTGACAACCAACCTGTAGGATATAGAGAAATAGAAGTGATCTAATTGAATTATCTTGTTTTTTGAAGATGCTTGATAGGAACAATGCTGAGTAAATGTTTCCTCTAGCTGGGAAATCTAGGACATGGGGTAATTGTCTCAGAATAAGGGTGTGACCATTTCAGATTGAGGTGAAGAGCAATTTTTTCACTCGCACCACTGTAAAACTGTGGAATTCTCTATTCCAGGGAGCTGTAGTTTCTTGGTCATCTCGTGTTTCCAAATCAGGCACTGTTAGATTTTTGTACATCAGAAATGAGGGAAATGGGGATAATTTGAGAAGGTAGATGACAGGAGGAACAAGGTCAAAGGGCTGAATGGATGTTTACTGTTTCCATTTCTGCATTTGATTCTAGCCTCAGGCTGCAGTCTGTGTGCAGTTCACACAGTCTCTGTCTGTGCAGGTTTCCTCCAGGTGCTCTGGATTCCTGCCACAGTCTAAAGACGTGCAGGTTAGCGTGGGGATTGGCTGTGCTAAATTGCCCATAGTGCCCGGGTATGTGCAGACTATGTGGATTAGCCATGTTAAATGTAGCGTTACTGAGATTGGGTATGCGCCTGGGTAGGACACTCTTCGTGATGGGCCAAATGGTCTGCTTCCACACTGGAGGGATTCTATGATCTCCAGAAACAAGCCCAAAAAACATGGTTTGGATATAGCTAACAGCAGAATTAAAAATCAATTAACAGTTACTCAGAAATTTGCTGGTAGTTAACCAGTCCTGATGAACCAGGAAATCCCTTTTCACATACTGTGCAGGTGGATAGTCTTTAGTCAGCGTGAATGTGTTGATGTATGGTGACAACATGACTATTTCCAAGCTCCACCTTACAGATACACAACTGTTATTAATATTTTATCCACAACACCAGCACCTTCAATTGAGCAGGGATTAGTAACATTAATACAAACAGCCCAAAATCATGGTTCATTTGATACTGAGTGACAGCAAAATCTTTCAACTGTGGTTTTTTGTGAGCTCACTGGTGTGTTAACAGTTTGGATGACTGAGTGAATGCTTTCCCACATTCAGAGCTCGTGAATGGTCTCTCCCCAACGTGAACCTGCTGGTGTTCCAGCAGGTAGGATGACCGAGTGAATGCTTTCCCACATTTAGAGCAGGTGAATGGTTTCTCCCCAGTGTGAATGCTCTGGTGTCTCGGTGGGTTAGATGAGCAAGTGAATCCCTTCCCACACTGGAAGCAGATGAATGGTCTCTCCCCCGAGTTAACTCGCTGATGTATCAGTGGGGAGTTCAAGTCAGCAAAGCCTTTTCCACACACAGAACAGGTCAATGGTCTCTCTCCAGTGTGAATTCGCTGGTGTATCAGTAGCCTGGATGGTGAAGTGAATCCCTTCCCACAATCAGAGCAGGTGAATGGCTTCGCCCCAATGTGATTCTGTTGGTGAGTTTCTAGCTGGGATGGGTAAAGAAATCCCTTCCCGCAATCTGCACATTTCCACAGTCTCTCCCCAGTGTCACCGCGCTGGTGTTTGGACATTTCAGATGAATCTTCACAGACTCTTCCACACACAGACCATGTGCGTTTCTCCCCAATGTGAATGCTGCTTTTTCCTTCAATGTTCAAAATCCTGAGATAATTGGGTTGTGATAAACAAAGAGACTGTCAGATCTGGATGTGGAACTGTTTGAATTTTCCAACTGCAAACCAACCTTTCAAACAGAAAGTAAATGCAGCGAGTGTGAAACCAGAAGAACACTCATAGGTTGTGAAACTGAGAGAAACCCTCTGGACATTTGCAGAGCCGACACTTGGGGAATATGCTGGATTATCATTAGAACAAACTCATACATAAATATCCTCCAGGTAAGGGATCCATTCAGTGTTTGCACAAAACATCCGAAAGAGAGAGGTGGGAGAGCCAGGGAGGAAGGAAAGGCATTGTATAGATCTGTAACTCAACCTTTCGATCCCTCTGAAAGATTAAGAATAGCGCAGAAGTAAAATTGTGGAAATCTGAAATGAAAACAAAAAATGCTTAGTCAGAGTTGTACAGCATGAAACAATCCCTTTGGTCCCAGTTGTCCATGCTGACAGATATCCTAAATTAATCTAATTCCATTTGCAAGCATTTGACCCATATTCCGCTAAACCCTTCCGATTCACGTATCCATCCAGATGCCTTTTAAATGTTGTAATTGTACCAGCTTCCACCAGATCCTCGAGCAGCTCATTCTACACAGGCACCACCCGCTTTCCCTTTTAAAACTTTCCCTCTCAGCTTAAACCAATGTGTTTAGTTCTAGTCTCCCCTACCCTGGGAAAACAACCTTAGCTATTCACCCTATGCCCACCATAATTTTGTTAACCTCTATAAGGTCACCTCTCAGCCTTCAGTGCTCCAGGGAAAATAGCCCCAGCGTATTCAGCCTCTCCCTACAGCTCGAAACTTTGAACTCTTGCAACATCCTTGTAAATCTTTTCTGCACCCTGCCAAGTTTAACAGCATCATTCCTATAGCAGGGAGACCAGAACTGAACACAGTATTCCAAAAGCGGCATAATCAATATCTTGTTCAGCCTATAACATGACCTCCCAACTCCTATACTCAATGCACTGACCAATAAATGCAAGCATAGCAAACATCATCTTCACTACCTTCTGTACCTGCAATCCACCTTCAAGGAACTGTGCACCTGCACCTCCAAGGAGTCTCTGTTGCATAACAGTCCCCAGGGCCTCATCATTAAGTGTTTAAGTCCTGCCCTGATTTTCATTACCAAAATGCAATATCTCACATTTATCTATACCAAACTTATTTCTGTCATCCTCGGCCCATCGACCCATCTGATTACGTTCCCATTGTACTTGGAGGTAATCTTCTTTGCTGTTTCCTACACCAACAATTTTAGTGTCATCTGCAAACTTACTAACCATTCCTCCAATATTCATTCCAAATGATTTATATCAATGACAAAAAGCAGTGGACCCAGCACCGATCCTTGCAGCACACTGCTGTTCATAGTCCTCCAGACTGAAAAAAAAACAACCCTCCACCATGACCCTGTCTCCTACCTTCAAGCCAATTTTGTTTCAAATAGCTAACTCTCCCTGGATTCCATTTGATCTAATCTTGCTAACCAGTCTATCATGTGGAGCTTTGGTGAATGCCTTGCTGAAGTCCGTATAGACAATGTCCACTGCTTTGCCTTCATCAATCTTCTTTGTCACTTCTTCAAAAAACTCAATCAAGTTAGTGAGACAAGATTTCCCACTCACAAAGCCATGTTGACCATCCCTAATCAGTCCTTACTTTTCTAAACACATGCAAATCCTGTCCTTCAGAATCCCCTCCAACAATTTACCCACCACTGACATCAGGCTCACCGCTCGATAGTTCCCTGGCTTTTCCTTACCACCTTTCTTAAAGAATGGCACCACGTTAGCCACGCAGTCTTCTGGCACCTCACCGGTGTCTATCAGTGATAC
>NW_025975489.1:0-7913 GCF_021869965.1 Rhincodon typus
TGTTTTCTCCTTCACAGATGCTGCCAGACCTGCTGAGCTTTTCCAGCAACTTTGTTTTTGTTACCACTGAGATGAAGCCAGCTGCAAGCAGGACTATTACAATTTAGCTTGCCTGACAAGTCAACCTATGTGGACAGCTTTTCAGCTGGAGGTGGGGCCCCTCAACAAACAGCAATCAGTATCTTATTAAGGGATTGGCACAGGCCGGGAAGGATATTCACTAGCAGCAAATCCCCCTGTGCTTGCTTCCAAAACTTCTTGTACTCTTTCCCTCTTATCCTCAACCCCAGAACTTTTCTTTCCCCACAAATAATTCACCTTCCTCCTTTGTCCTCTGTGATCCTCGGTGGTCTTCCAGAACCACCCACAACCTCCTCTGTGGTGCTATTGAGCACAAAATGCAGCCAGCCTGTAAATGTCTGCTAGTTCCCGCTGAGTGAGATGTGCACTCCTGGCGTCTTAATTCCAGGTGAAGGCCCAACAGTGGCCTCATCAATGCCTGATTGACATTAGATTTGATTCGCCTTCCTTGCAGGAGTCAGGGTCTTGTTGGCTGTCCAGTCAGTTTTCAGGACTTCTGCCATTTTAATAAAATTTCACCCATATAACCCAAACTGCTTATGAGAGGGATTTGGAGGTCAACAAAAAGTACTCCTACTCCTGGAACATGAAACCTAGTGAATCCAGATTATACTCTAAAGTACATCCTTCTCCACCAGATTTACAGTGCACAGCATGAAACCTTTAAATAGCAAAGAGGTATTATTAACTGCAAATAATAAGTTACTATTTAAGCACAACAACTTAGATGGAAAAATACACTTTGTTTCTTATTTATCACTATAGTGGTCTCAAGCAATATATCGAGAAGGTAACGGCTAATCATGAGTTTATTGCATCACTAACACAATGCCAATATCATTGAAACATATATCAACAGCACAAATTTTAATAACCGTCCTTTTTTTTCATTTTGCATTGTGTGATAGCAAACTGCTCAGTGGTCGGGGCTTGTGCTAACAAGAACAAATTGAATAACATACTGCCTCACTCTATTAGCCCTGACTAGCATGTCTGATTAGGACATTCAGCACACTCCCCATTGTAAATGTGATTGATAAATGCTGAAGAGAATTTGTCAAAACAACATAGACTACACCCAGTGGGACATCAATATGCTCCATTTATTCACCAATTCAGTGCCTCTTGCATTGGTTTGTCACATAAAATTAAGACTAGCCACTAACCAGCTATGGAGACATCAGGCAGGCTGTGTTATATATGTATATTAGTCACATGTTTAACAATTTGGGCTGTCAAACTTGATTGGTGCAGTGACCTCTGGGGCAGGAGTTGAAATTTCCAGTGTGGCTGAGACAAGCTCAGCTGTTACAGTTCCCAGTCCATTTCCTCTCAGATCTGTGCACAGATGCACAGCCCTAAGCTATAATCTCTGGCCTCGTCCAAATGACAAACTGCACAGCATAGATTATTGCATTATATTAAGTACCACAAGTCTGTAAATTACTGTGATCTGCTGAGCAGCACAACAGTCTGCCTGCAGCCTACTTGGGATTTGGCATTGAGCTCTTCTGCCAAAATGAAACTAGGCTTCAGATAAATATCTGACTAAATGTTAGATTCCAGTGTCAATAAGTTTACTCCCATTTGCTATTTCTCACTAATTCCCAAGACACTGAAAGTACACTGTTGTGCTACATTACAAAATAATATTCTAAGTTTCTTTTTGATGATGTAAAAGAATGCACTACATCATTAAATTCACTACAGTTGCTCATGTTGACCAGCAGTAGGAGTAAACATTTCTGGTATTTTCAGAAAGTTTACATTGGTTCATCTTGGCTCAAGGGTTGTATTAGAATCATGAATCATATATTGTTCATATTTTACCAGTATGCTGGATATTTAACACTTTTCATGTTATGAGAAACATTTTATTAAATGATTAGTGTTTGATTATTCTAATTCTTTGCTCACTTTTACAGTTACATTGAAGCATACTTCCATTTGACTTTGTTTAAGAAAACATTGAATAATCATTCTGATTTTAAAAAATCTTTTATTCCCTTTTATAAAATTCCTCTCGCATAACAGCAGCAAGTAACTGATAGCTGTTCTGCTTGAAATGTTAAATAAACACCGAAAGAACTGCGGGGATGGTGTAAATCAGCAACAAAAACAGAAGTTGCTGGAAAAGCTCAGCAGGTCTGGCAGCATCTGTGAAGAAAAAATCAGAGTTAACATTTCGGGTCCGTTCTGAGGAAGGTGCACCGTACTCAAAACGTTTACTCTGATTTTTTCTTCACAGATGCTGCCAAACCTGCTGAGCTTTTCCAGCAACTTCTGTTGTTGTTCCTGCTTGAAATGTTGTTTGAAAAGATAAAAGTAATGTGTGTCTTGCATGCCGGTAATGTCATGTAGGAGATACAACAAGTTAAAGGTGACTGTGATGATGAGATCAAACCAGTTTTGAGTTGTTACAAATTTGTTACATTTTAAGCTTCAGAAATAAATTATATTTAAACAGAGGCAAAAAGGTCAAGCTGTATATTTTTGCTTTTAATTCTACTGGTTTATCAAAATAGCCTTTGACTGCAGCTCACTGTCCACTCGTAGTCCACTTTGCGTTACATTATCCCATTAATCCCATATAATTCCCAAAAGATGCTGTACTGTCTTATGCTTCTTGTAACAGTATACTCCAATTTGACTACAACAGAACATCAGAATTTTCAACAATCAGGAAACAGCTTGACAAAATGACCTGTCTATATAACTCAGAATTACAGAATCACAGAATTATTAAGGCCCATCATGCTACATTGGTTCTATTAGCTAGTCCGGTTCTACTAACCAGTGCCAATCTCTCAGTTCCTTCCCTCTCAAAAATGCAATGGATTGTCTTTTAAAGTCACTAATCCTTGAAACCAGAGGGTAGTTGGTTGTCATAATAGAATCACACAGCACAGAGGGATGGCATTGCATCTGATCATCTCTATGAACAAGCTAGTCAATTGGTTCCACACCTGTGCTCTTTATCCACAGTCCTGAAAATTATTTCCCTTCAAATAATTATCCAATGCCTCATTGAAAATCCCTATTGAAATGACAACTAATTCAGACAGTGTATTCCAGAGCAAAATAATTGGTGAAAAATATGAACATATATATTGTTCATATTTTACCAGTATGCTGGATATTTAACACTTTTCATGTTATGAGAAACATTTTATTAAATGATTAGTGTTTGATTATTCTAATTCTTTGCTCACTTTTACAGTTACATTGAAGCATACTTCCATTTGACTTTGTTTAAGTAAACATGAATTAATACAAATGTAATTCTGTACATAGATAACACCAAAGCTTAATTACAACGGACTTTATAAAATTAATTTGTGGGATGTGGGTATCAGTGGCTGGTCAGCATTTATTTTTATTCTAGGCCACAGGAATAAAGTTTACCAATGATAATCCTCCACTAGGAAAATGACATTAAGGGCAAATCTACCTCAAACAAATCTTGAACACATGCTTGGAAAGGTTTCCAGCACAACTGCACAGATCTGAATCCAAACAAATAAAGGCTGTTCAATAGTTTGTTTATGATGCACATTGTGTGGATGGCCTTTTCTTTCTTCAATTTCCCCACAAGTTCTTAGACAAAGATTGGTGTAGCAGTTGGAGCTAATTAACAACAGTAATGCAATTTTCCTGAGCGTTCCCTAATCTCACCTCTGAAAGAATTACTGGAGATTGAGAAAATGCAGCAAGAATTCTGGGCATATTTGTTTATTAATTTCCCACAGCATTGCAGATAGAATTCAAGTGCATTTTCAGGAGAAGTCATGTTAGAAAGTTTGGAATGTTGCTGGAGGCTGTGTAATAATATTTCTGAAGAACCTCCAGTAAAGCCTTTAGCCATAATATTTTGATTTGATTTATTGTAGTCACATGGACCTAAGTGCAGTGAAAAGCTTTGTTTGCAAGCAGCGCAAGCAGATTATAGTAAGCAAGGACATACAGGTCATTGGGTGGTTAGACAGGGTGAGGCATACAGGTTACACTGCACAGGAAATGCATGAAGCAAGATCAACTTAAGCAAGATCAACATTATTTGAAGTTAGAAACTCCATTTCTCAGTCTAATAATGACAGGGAAGAAGCTGTTCTAGAACCTGTTGGTGCTTGTGTTTAAGCTTCTGTATCTTCTGCCTGATGGAAAAGTTTGTAGGAGAGCATTACCAGGGTGGGAGGGGTCTTTGATGATGTTGGCAGACCTTCTGTGCCAATGAGAAGTGTAAATGGAGTCCATGGATGGAAGGTTGGCTTCCATGATGGTCTGGGCTGTGTATACAACCTTCTGTAGTTTCTTACGGCTTTGGGCAGAGCAATGTCGTACTAAGCCGTTATGCACCCAGATAGTATGCTTCCTGTAGTGCATCTGTAAATGTTGGTGAGGGTCCTTATGGACATGCTGAATTTCCTAAGCCACCTGAGGCAGAAGAGGTGTTGGTGTGCCTTCTTGACTGTCACATTTATGTGGGAATTCCAGGACAGGTTGTTGAATATGCATACTCCATAATGAGGTAATCAGGATCTGCTGAAGTACAGTCCAACATAACATTTAGCTTGGTATTCACAACTTGTAGTGATGCTACCAGAGGCCTTTTAGCAGAGGTCACAAATTGAGTTGTGCTTTCTCGTTTTGAAAACTTTAAAAAAAGCTTGTCCCTGCTTTGGATTGGAACTTGCATCACCCTCCTCAGACCCAACCACATAAAGGGTCAGTGTTCTAATTGCAGAGAATCCAGGCAGAACCAATTCCCTATGGGAAAGATTCTAAGATCTCAGCATTTTGCTTACACTAGGGGTCATGCCAGACACTTACAGTTTTTCCAAGGGAACAAGAGTTTTAGGACTAAATCTCATGATTGCCATCATTCCACACCCTTTGCTGTGGTCAGTTTTTATGGAGATGTTCCATCATTCACTGTCCTTCAAACAAGTGTTAAACAACAGCCCATTGTGGATATTAGGTTCACTATGAATTTATTGAAACTATTTTTGTCATATGATCTATCGTTGAAACTGGAAACTTTTCAGAAACGACATCTCCGACCAAAACGCTGCCAAATGAACTATTGAAGAAACAACACTTTTTACTTGTGGTGATCCACTCCCCAAACTATTAATTCATTATTCCCAACTGTAGGCAGCATCAGGTCTGAGTGAATATATAGAACATGGAACGTAGAACTGTACAGCACAGGAACTGGCCCTTCGGCTGACAATGTTGCGCTGAACATGATGCCAAATTAAACTAATCCCTTCTGCCTACCCTTGATCCACGTTCTTCCATTCCTTGCATATTCATGTGCTTATCTAAAAGTCTCTTAAAGCCCCTATTGTATCTGCCTCCACCACCACTCCAGGAGCACGTTCCACACTCCTACCACTCTCTGTATAAAAAACCTTACCCCTTACATCCCCTTTGAACTTACCCCCTCTCATCTTAAATGCATGCCTGCAAGTTTTGGACATTTCAAACTGTTCTTGCACACTGTCCTCTAATGTCTTTCACAAGTCAATGTCTATAGATGCTGTGAGATGGAAATTATACAGTATAAGGTGCTATGCACGCTGTGAATAAGAATTAATCTGCATATTGAAAGATGTTTTAGCTATGTACACTGTGCACTAGTAGCCTTGAAAATTGGGCCTTAGATTTAGATTAGATATGTGGGTCTACAAAATAAT
Source organism: Rhincodon typus (assembly GCF_021869965.1). Taxonomy (NCBI): domain Eukaryota; kingdom Metazoa; phylum Chordata; class Chondrichthyes; order Orectolobiformes; family Rhincodontidae; genus Rhincodon; species Rhincodon typus. The sequence goes on from NW_025975489.1 coordinate 5,781, forward strand.
GCTGTACAATCCCATGAAGCTTTCTTGCTGGCATGGGGAGGATAATGGCCTAATGGTGTTATCACCAGACTATTAGTCTAGAAAGCCAGTTAATGTTCTTGGGACCTGGCTTCAAATCTTTCAATGGCAGATGGTAGAATTTGAATTCAATTAGAAATCTGGAATTACATATCTAATGATGACAATGAAACCATTGTTGATTATCAGAGGAATAAAAAAGAAACATTTGGTTCACTAATATCCTTTAGGAAAGGAAGCTGCTATCCTTACCTGGTTTGGCCTATATGTGTGGTTCCAGTTCCACAGCAATGTGGTTGACTCTTGACTGTCACCTGATCAATCAGGGATGGGCAATAAGTGCTAACCTGGCCAGCAACACCCTCATCGCATGGATAAATATAAAACAAGAACATCAATTACAGCAAACCTAAGGTAAATTTCAATCTTAATGCCTATGGACTTCTATGAATATGCAAACACATGAATTAGGAACTGAAGTACGTCACTTGTCCCCTCGAGCCTGCTCTACCATTCAATAAGATCATGGCTGATTTGATTTTGTTTTGAATTCCACATTCTCATCTACCCACAAACACTTCAGATTCTTGTTCAGCAAAGAATCTACCTCTACCTTAAAAATGTTCAATGATCTAACCTTAACCATTCTCTGAGGCAGACAGTTCCAAAGTCACACAATCCTCTGAAAGAAAAAAATATTCTCTTCTCCTCTGACCTAAAATGATAACCCTTAACTTTTAAACCGTATCCTTTAGTTCCAGATTGACCCATAAGATGAAACAATCCTTCCACATTCATCTTGTCAAGACTGTTCAGGATCTTACAGACTCCATTTGGGTCTCTCCTCACTCTCCTGAACTCCAGTGGAAACAAGCCCAGTCTGTTCAATAAAAACCAAAAGAGCTGCGGATGCTGTAAATCAGGAACAAAAACAAAGTTGCTGGAAAAGCCCAGCAGGTCTGGCAGCATCTGTGAAGGAAGAAACAGAGTTAATGTTTCAGGTCCGGTCACCCTTTCTCAGAACAGATGAGAACGGAACACTTCTGAGGAAGGGTCACCGGACCTGAAACATTAACTCTGTTTTTTCCTTCACAGATGCTGCCAGACCTGCTGGGTTTTTCCAGCAACTTTGTTTTTGTCTCAGTCTTTTCAATCTTTCCTCATAAGAAAATCTGATCATTCCAGGTATCAACATAGAAAATTACCACAGAAAGGAGGTGAGGCCAAAACATTAAAAATGTTTTGAAGCACTTAGATGCAATTCTTTAGGCTAAAGGGAGAAAGCAGGAACAGAGTCCTGAGTTGGAAGACCAGCCATGATCTTATTGAATGGCCAAGTAATATCAAAAGACTGAATGGCCTACTTCTGCTCCTATTTTCTATGTTTCTATATCAATCTAGTAAACCTTCTCTACCTGCCTCCAATGAATTTATATCCTTCCTGAAATAAGAGTAAAACTGTCCACAGTATTCAAGATAACAAGGTGCAAGGCTGGATGAACACAGCAGGCCAAGCAGCATCATAGGAGCAGAGAGGCTGACGTTTCGGGCCTAGACCCTTCATCAGAAAAGGGGGAGGGGAAGGGGGTTTTGAAATAAATAGGGAGAGAGTGGGAGGCGGATAGAAGAGGGATAGAGGAGAGGATAGGTGGAGAAGAAACAAACAGGTCGAAGAGGCGGGGATGGGGCCAGGAAAGGTGAGTGTAGGTAGGGAGTTAGGAAGGGGATAGGTCAGTCCAGGGAGGACGGACAGGTCAAGGGGGCGGGATGAGGTTGGTCGGTAGGAGATGGAGGTGCGGCTTGAGGTGGGAGGAGGGGATAGGTGGGAGGAAGAACAGGTTAGGGAGGCAGGGACGAGCTGGACTGGTTTTGGGATGCGGTGGGGGGAGGGGAGATTTTAAAACTTGTGAAATCCACATTGATACCATTGGGCTGCAGGGTTCCCAAGCGGAATATGAGTTGCTGTTCCTGCAACCTTCGGGTGGCATCGTTGTGGCACTGCAGGAGGCCCAGGATGGACATGTCGTCTGAGGAATGGGAGGGGGAGTTGAAATGGTTCGCGACTGGGAGGTGCAGTTGTTTGTTGCGAACCGAGCGTAGGTGTTCTGCAAAGCG
>NW_025975490.1:0-1974 GCF_021869965.1 Rhincodon typus
TGCACATTTTTCGTATCAGTCGGGTTTCTGTTTTTTCTGGGTGCTCCAGTTTCCTCCCACAGTCCAAAGATATGAAGGCGAGGTGGATTGGCAATGCTAAATTGCCCATAGTGCCCAGGGATGTTCAGGTTTGGTGGCTTCGACATGGGAAATATCGGGGAATGGGTCTGGGAGAGACGTTCTGCAGAGGGGCGGTGTGAACTTGTTGGGCTGAATGGCCTGTTTCCACACTGTCGGGATTCTATGAATCAATGGTAAGGGAGTGCTGCACTGTCAGAGTGTCAAGGGGGAGAGAGTGCTGCCCTGTGGGAGGCCAGTACTGAAAGGGAGCCGCCCTGTCAGAAGGTCTATATTAAGGTAGTGCTGCACTGTCAGAAGGTCAATATTGAGGGAGTGCTCCAGTACCAGAGGGCCAATATTAAGGGAGTCACATTTCTCTCAAATGGCCTTGTCAAACGGTCAGTCGTCAGGTTATTGCTGAGGGAATACCGATATGTCAGAGGGTTAACATACGGCAGAAATGCACCATCAGAGGGTCAGTCATCAGTACTCCAGAGTGTATTGTACTGAGGGAGTGCCTCATAGTCAGAGGGTCAGCTCTCTGACAGTGCTTCTTTGTTAGTGTGCCACTCCCTTAACGCTGACCCTCTGACAATGCAGCTTTCCCTCACTACTGACCTTCTGACAGCGCAGCATTCTGTCATCATTGACTGTCTTACAGTGTAGCATATGCTTCATATTGACCCTCCGATATTGTGGTACTCCCTCAGTGATGATACTCTGACAATGGAACATTCTCTCATTACTGACCCTTTGTACTGCTGCTCTGCCTGAGCACTCACTCGCTAAAGTTGCAGTACTCCATTAATAGTTGCCCTCCGACAGTGCACCACTTCCTTAATATGGACCCTCTGATCGTGCAGCATTCTTTTAACATTTGCCCGCTCACAGTGCAGCACTCCCCTAATATCAAACTTCTGAGGGTGAAATACTCCTTTAATATTGACCATCTGAGAGTGCAGCATTCCCTCAGTGCGAACCTCTGCCAGTACAGTACTCCCTTATTATAGGACCACAAGCAGTGCAGCACTCCCTGAATATTGGCAATCGAGAATGCGGCATCCCATTAATATTGACCTGTTCGCAGGGCATTACTCTCCTAATATCAAACGTCTATCAGAGGGTCCGCACTGAGGGAGTGCCCCATTGTCAGTAGGTCAATTCTGAGGCAGTGCCACTTTGTCAGAGGGTTAATACTGAGGTAGTGACTCAGTTTAAGACGGTCAAAATGAAGGAAGGACCTCATAACACCGAGTCAGTACTGAGGTAGTGCAGCACTGTTAGAGGATCAGTTGAGGGAATGACTTATTGACAGTTGGTCAGTTCTGAGGCAGTGCCTCCATTTAAAGGATTTAGAATTGAGGGAGGATGACATGATTAGAAGGTCAGTCGTAAGGTATTGCAGTCAGAGTGTCGCTACGAAGGGAGTATATCATTGTCATAGGGTCTGAGCTGAAGTATTGAAGAACTGTCAGAGGCGAGGCACTGAGGGAGTGTTTCCTTGACAGTGACTCCCTCTGCAGGGTTATCATGTCATTTCTGGAGAGTCAGTCTTGAAGGAGTCACCCATTGAGCGAGAATCAGTTCCGATGGAGGGCCCCATTATCAGAGGGTCAGTACTGAAGGAGTTGTAATCGGGTCAATTCTGGAGCAGTGCCTCATTGTAAGGGGGTCAGAATTGAGGGTATGCCTCACGATTGAAGAGTCAGTACTGAGGTACTTCAGCTCCACCAGAGGGTCAGTTCTGAGGCAGTAACTCACGACTGGAGGGTCAGCCCTGAAATACTGCTACACTGTCAGAGTGTCAGTTCTGAGGCAGTTTCTCTTTGTCAGAGTGTCTGTAGCTGTTCTGCAAAGGCGTCACCCAGTCTACACTTCATTTCCCTAATGAGATGCTGTCAGTGGGTCGATTGT
>NW_025975490.1:2074-7911 GCF_021869965.1 Rhincodon typus
GGTATTGTAGCAGTGTCACAGGGTCAGAACTTTGGGAGTGCGTTATTGTCAGAGTTGCATGCTGAACCAGTGCCTCATTTAAGGTGGTCGGAATTGAGGAAGTTCATCATGTTTACAGGTTCATTACTGAGGAAGGGCCCCGTAATCAGCAGATCAGCATCGAGGGAGTGCCTTATTATCACGAGGTCAGTTCTGAGGCAGTGTCTCATTGTTCGAGGGGAGCAGTAAGGGAGTGACTCGTTCTTCGAGGATCAATTCCGAGGCAGTCCCTCAATGTGATGGAGTCAGAATAGAGGGAGTGTCAAATGTCAGGGGCTCAATATTGAGGTATTGAAGAACTGTAAGAGTGTCAGTACTGAGGTAATGCAGCACTGTCAGAAGGTCAGAATGATGGGAATGCCTTTTTGTCAACGGGTCAGTTCTAAGGGATTGCCTAATTGCAAAGGGATTAGAATTGAGGGAGTTTAGATGGTCAATACTGAGGTAATGCAGCACTGTCAGAGGGTCAGGATTGAGGGAGGGACTCATTATGAAAGGGTCTGTACTGAAGGAGTTCCTTATTGTCAGCCGGTCAGTTCTGAGGCAGTACCTCTTTGTCAGAGGATCTGTTCTGAGGGATTGCCTCATTGTCAGAGGATCTGGTGTGAGGCACTGCTCGGATGTAATAGGGTCAGAATTAAGGGAACGCAGCACGCTTATAGGGTCTGTACTGAAGTAGTGCAGCACTGCCAGAAGAGCCGTTTGGAGGCAGTCCCTTTTTGTCAGAGGGTCAATACTGAGACAGTCCCTCATTCTAAGCGGGTCAGAATTGAGGGTATGCCACATGATGAGAGGATCAGTACTGAAGTAATGCAGTACTGTCAGAGGATCAGTACTGAGGGAGTGCCTCATTGTCAGAGGGTCAGTACTGAGATAATTAAACACTGTCAGTGGGACTCTGGGCTTCAGTACTGGAAGATGAGAGTAAAAAAGGCATGAAAGTGATGCTAAACTTTTATAAAGTAGAGCTGTCAGCTCCAGTTGAGTACATAGCGAAACCTGAACACCATATTTTAGGAAGGACATTAAGAGCCTGGAAACGGAGGCAAGGAAATTGAGCAGAATGACAGCAGCACCACATCCAGGAGGTGCAAACTTACTCGGAAATTTGTGTCCCTGCCTTTAAACTCAATTGCTTTAAAAGATAAAATGTGAGAGTGTTCTGGATAGTTAGATGGGCTTCAGATTGGTTTCACAGGTCGGCGCAACATCGAGGGTCGAAGGGCCTGTGCTGCGCTGCAATGTTCTATGTAATGTTCTATGTTCTATGCTGTTGAAAGGGGGAGACAGGAATGTGGGCTAAAAGGTCATGACAAAGTTAAAGGGTGAGGGAGATTAAAGATCAAATTCACCATTGAACACAAAGCAAAGGCAAAGGTAACGAAAACAGAAGCTATTGGAAAAATTCAGCAGGTCTGGCAGCATCTGTGGAGGCAAAAAAAAGAGTTAAAGTTCCAGGTCCGGTGACCCTTCCACAGAACACAAAGGCAGTCGTAATGGTTGTTGAGAAGAGACAAAACATTGGTTTACATTCAACAGTGAGTTCAACAGCTTTTGACCCATTAACACAGTCCTCTGACTGGATATACTTTCCCCGAGCGATTGCATCCTGTCTTCATGCTGTATTTCATTTTCAATCAGATCTTCATTCTATCATTAACACCTGCTCTGGAGCAATGCTTTGTCTCTCCTCTACAACTTTTACCACCCTCTTTCCCCTTTTATTCGTTGGCACACTTTGATCTGCAAACCCCCTCACTCTCTAATTTACGCTCATAACCCCTTCTGTTCCATGTATTTCTCTATCCCCTTTCGACAGGATCATATCCATCAAATTTCCACTTCACTTCAGTTGCAAAACGTTTCACTGGACTCAAAACAGTAACTTCCTCTTTCCACAGAGGGGGGCGGGGTCGTCGGTGCATAGGGAGGGGCCGCATTATCGAGGGGGGGCGGTGCGGGGAACGGTGTCTTTGGTGACGGTGACGGTTCAGAATTTGAAAACAAGAGATCTCGCTCTTGCTGGGGCACGCACCTATCTTCACCTCCGCTGGCACTCTTTCCTCGGTGTGGGCGTGGTAGTGGTCGTGGTCTGGCTTTAGAACATAAGAACTGGGACTCGGAGTAGGCCATCCGGCCCTTCGAACCTGCTCCGCCATTCAATAAGATCATGGCTGATCTTTTTGTGGACTCAGATCCACTTACCCGCGTTCTCACCGTATCCCTTGATTCCTTCATTGTTCAAAAAAATATCTGCCTTACGTTTAAAAACGTTCACTGAAGTAGCATCAACTACTTCACTGGGCAAGGAATTTCATAGATTAACAACCCTCTGGGTGAAGAATTTCCTTCTCAACTCAGTCTTTCCCCTGCCTCTGCTGATTGGAGCAACCACACGTCATGGGCGTCGCCCCGGTCCTCACGGGCGAGACTCGTTCGTAGGCGGGGCTCATGCACAGACCGTTTCATCTGATTGGTTAAACTGTCTCGCCCGCCCCCTTTTGCTCACGTGGGGTTTGGACACGGACTCGTGGTCACATGTTTCCAAGTGAATAATTAGTTGCCGAACACCTGCTCTTTCTTCGTCCATAATTCTATACTTTTAACCCGGTGCACACCTGAGGTTGGAAGCCTGTTTCTGGGTATACCATCGTTGTTGAGCCTTGAACGAAGTCTTCCGTGAGGCTTGTTCCTCAGTCTTGGCTCTGTATGTTACCCTGTCTGTTGGGGCCATGATATGGTGGATCTCAGGGCAGGTTGAGTTGAGTTGATGAGTGGTTAAGTACGTAGCAGATGAACCACCTCTCGCATAAATGTGAAGTTATCTACTTTAGGGGCAAAAACTGAACAGCCATATATTATCTGAAGGGTAACAGATTGGGAAAGGAAGGGGTGCACTGAGTCCTTAATGTCTTTGTACCTGTCGCTGAAAGCAAGTATGACCCTGACCCTGACCCTGACCCTGACCCTACTGCAGGTGGTGAACAAGGCAGATGGTTCGTTGGCTGCCTTATAGAGGGGATTCATGGATTGGTTATAGTGACAGTGAGTGAAAGATTTACCAGAGTGATTTCTGGGATGGTGGTATTGAGAGATGAATAACTGGATCAGTTCAGGCTGTATTCGTGGGAGTTTAAAAGAAGAACGGGCATCTGATGGAAGCCTATAAAGTTAAAGAGGACTTGACAAGGTAGATGCAGTAATGATGTCCTCAATGACTTAGGAGTCCAGAAATAGAGCTGAGAATCAAGGAAGTCAAGGAGATCATTTAGGAAATGAGGAGAAATGTCTTCATCCAGACAGAGGTCAGCTTGTGGAATTCTGTCTGGGAACTGTTGAGGTCAAACCATTGACTATTTTCAAAGGGAAATTGGATATGGTGCTCAGGACTAAAGAGAACAAAGACAGTGGGTAGAAACAGTGTGAGTTCAATGATCAGCCATGATCATATTGAAAGGTGGAACAGGTTCGAAGTGCTTACTCCTATTTTTACGAACCAAAAGAGACAAGATTGAGTGGAATGACCCCGTGGGTGAGGACTTCAGGGTTTTTAAAATTCATTTGTGAGATCTAAAGATCGCTGGCTGGTCCAGCTTTATTGGCTGCCATTAGTTGCCCCATGAGAAGGTGGTGTTGAGCTGCCTTCTTGAACCACTCCAGTCATTGTGCTGACAGTTGACCCAGAATCATTAGAATCCCCACAATGTGGAAACAGGCCATTTGGCCCAACAAGTCCATAATGACTCCAAAAAGCATCCCCCCACACTGACCCCCCCCCCCCCCCCCCCCCCCCCCCCCCCGCCTCCACCCTATCCCTGTAACCCTGCACTTCCCATGGATAATTCACATAACTACTCATCCCTCGACACAATGGGCAATTTAGCGTGGCCAATTCACCTAATCCACACATCTTTAGTCTTTAGGAGGAACCCGGAGCACCTGGAGAAAACCGACAAATACATGGGAAGAATGTGCAAACCCCCACACACACAGTCACCTGAGACTGAATTGAACCCAGATCTCTGGCGCTGTGAGGCAGCAGTGCTAACCACTGGCCACTGCTTGTAAGGACAATTTTGTTAGGAAGGCAGGTCAAGGGTTTTGACCCAGTGACAGAGAAGGAATGGTGACACATTTATAGTTTGGAGGGGATCTTGTAGCGAGTGGTATTCCTATGTCTCTGCTCTTGTCCTTCTAGATAGAAGTAGTCACGTGTTTTGAAAGCGCTGTCTGAGGATTATTGGAGGAATTTCTGCAGTGTACCTTGTAGATGGTACACACTGCTGCTACTAAGTGTTGGTGGTGGAGGGAGTGAATGTTTGTGATGTGGTGCCAATCAAGTGGGCTGTTTTGTCCTGAACAGTGTTGAGCTTCTTGTGTTGTTGGAGCTGCACCTGTCCAGGGCTGACTTGTGTCTTAATGTGGAAAGATTCAGAAGCTCAGGTTGTCCTCAGCCTTCTGAATGATGAAAAGTCTGCCGAGTGACTACCTCTCCTGGAATTTGCCGGTCTGTTCAGTTGTTGTGGCATTTGCACCAAGTCCTTGGAGGTGGAACAGTTGTTGCCCTGTAAATTTGATGTTTCAGTTCCATATGCGTTCATTATGTTGCTTCCTCTCCATGTCCTGCTCTGACAGGTGCAACAGTATTCCACAACATGAGCAGACGGTTGCTGCATCTTTCCTCGTCCTCTGCCCCACCCAACAGCATTCTGACAGTATTAGCCTCATACATAACTCCCCCAATTTGGATGGTTTTCCCAACGGATATTTATCCCTTAACCTCTTCCACACCCCCCTCCCCATCATTCCCATGGGGAGTTGATCACTTGACTAACTGATGCATTCTTTTTAACATTCAGCCAGTGAAGGAAACAGAAGATCATCATTAACCTCGCCACCCCACACCACCGCACACACACTCCCATGCTTGTACTGAGCGGTGGTGAAGGAGCCATCTTTCAGAAAGAAACTTCTTCAATAAGACCATGCCTGCCATCACGAGAACAGATAAATCTTGTGTATTATTTACAGAAGAGGCTATTTTTCTTCTGTATGTCCTGGGGCTGACATGTTTCTGTTAATTTCTGATTTCGTGACATTGATTATCTAATGGTTGCCCCTCTCTGCTCTCGTGCTATTAATTAGTATATTTGAAGATTACAATTTTAGTTTGTCTACAGCATTTGTAATTTCTCTCAGAATTTCTCTCTCTCTTTCTCCCTCTTGGTGGATGACTGTCTTCCTTCACAGTTGCATTCAATGTATTTCCAAGTCAGGATGGTGAATGGCTTGGAGGGGAACTGGAAGGTGGCATTTCTAGTATGCTACCCTTGTTCTTCCAGGAAGTGGTCGTGGGTTTGTCTGAGGAACTTTAGTGAATTTCTGCAGTACATCTTGTGGGTAGCATACACTGCTGCTACTGACTGTCGTTGGTAGAGGGAGTGGATATTTGTAGATGTAGTGCCAGTCAAGCGTGCTGCTTTGTACTGGATCGTTTAAAGCTTCTTGTGTTGTTTGGACTGCACTCATCCAGGCAAACGGGGACTATTCCATCACACTCCTGACTTGTGCCTTGTCGATAGTGGACAGGTTTTGAGGAGTCAGGAGGAGAATTACTCCCTGTGGTATTCCTAGCTTCTGACCTGCTCTTGCACTGTGTTTATATGGTGAGTGCAGTTGAGTTTCTGGTCAATGATGACTCTCAGGATGTTGATAGTGGGGATTCAGTGATGGTAACACTGTAGAATGCCAAGGGGCAGTGGTTAGATTGTCTCTTATTGTTGATGGTTGTATTGTGT
>NW_025975491.1:0-7911 GCF_021869965.1 Rhincodon typus
TGAGGAAGGGTCACCAGACCCGAAACGTTAACTCTGTTTTCTCCTCCACAGATGCTGCCAGACCAGCTGAGCTTTTCCAGCAACTTTGTTTTTGTAACCTGTTTATATCCCTCTGCAGACTCTGTCTTCCTCACCACTTGCCTTCCCACTATTTTGTGCCTTGCTCAAACTTGGGAATAGTGCATTTACTTTCTTCATCCAAGTCATGAACATATCCTGTAAATCTTTGTAGCCCCTAGTACTGATCCCTTTGACATTCTGAAAATGCTCCCCTTACCCCAACTCTCTGTCTCCTGTTAGTGAGCAATCCTCTGTCAATACTAATAGACTACTTCCAATATTGTGGGCTTTTATCTCATCAAGCGCTCGCTGAAAATCCAAATATATTACATCCATTGCTTCCCCTTTATCTGTCCTGCTTGTTCCCTCCTCAAATAATTCTAGAAAATTTGTCTGGAATGATTTCCCCTTTATGAAGCCATGCTGACTCTGTCTGGTCATATTATGTAATTCTAAGTGCTCTGTTATTATCTTCTTTAGAATAGACTCTAACAATTTCCTAATAATAGACATTGAGCTAACTAGCCTATAGATAACAGAAGAACTGTGGATTGCTGCAAATGGGAAACAAAATAGAAATTGCTGGAGAAGCTCAGCAGGTCCTGCAGCTCAGAACTGAGGAGGAGTCACTCGACCCAAAACATTAACTCTGATTTCTCTCTACAGATGCGGTCAGACCTGCTGAGCTTTTCCATTAATTTCTGTTTTTGTAGCCTAGAGTTACCATTTTTTTCTTTCTTTCCATTGACAGTTACATTGTCTTCCAATCATCTGGGATTTTCCTGGAAGATTACTACCAGTGCATCTATTATATCTTGTAGCTACTTTCTTTAATATCCTAGGATGCATCCCATCAGGTCCAGGGGACGGATCAGCCTTTAGCCACATTAGTTTCCCTAGCACCTTTTCACAGTAATAGTTGTTGCTTTCATTTCCTCTCCTCCTCTTGCCCCTTAAATATTTGGTCATTTTGGAATGCTATTACTGAATGCAACCATGAAGACTGATGTCAAGTATTTATTCAACTCCTCTGCACTTTCCTGGTTCCCCATTATTATTTCCCCAGCCTCTTTTTCTCAGGGCCCTATGTTCACTTTGGCTTCTCTCTTCCTTTTCATATATGTAAAGAAGCTCTTACTATCCATCTTGATATTACTTGCAAATTTACCCTCAAAGTTTATTTGCTCCCTGTATTTTTTATTTGGTCAGCTTTTGTTTGTATTTAAAACAGTCCCAATCCTCTGGCTTACCAGTAATCTTTATCACATTGCATGCTTTTCTTCAATCTGAAACTATCCTTAACCTCCCTGGTTAGCCATGGTTGGCATATCCCCTTCCTAAAAACCTCCTTCCTCACTGGAAAATATTTTTGCCGTGAGCCATAAATTATATTCTTAAACGTCAGTGATTATTCCTCATTCATCTTTGCTGCTAATCTCCTTTCCCAGTCCACTCCAGCTGGCTCTGTCGTCATTCAATTGTCATTTTCCTCATTTAAGTTTAGCACAGTTGTTTCTGACCTAGGGTTCCTTCCTCAGAAAATGAACATTAACTTCTATCATGTTATAGTCACTGATCTTTGAAGGGATCTTTTATCCTGACATCTTTTATTTACCCAACCCCAGATCCAAAATAGTCTGAATCCTGGTTGGATCCATAATATATTGTTCTAGGAAATAGTCTGGATAAAAACCGAAAGAAATGCGGATGCTGTATTAATCAGGAACAAAAACAAAGTTGCTGGAAAAGCTCAGCAGGTCTGGCAGCATCTGTGGAGGAGAAAACAGAGTTAACATTTTGGATCCGGTGACCCTTCCTCAGAACTGAGTTTGACGTATCCCCTTCCTGGATTTTGTTTTTGTTCCTTGTTTTTAGTCCCAATTACATCTTCATGGCTCTGTCTCCCAACCTGACTACCCCAATCTACATGAAGATTAAAGTCACCCATGATTAACTTACTGCCTTTGTTACATGCCCTCATTATGTCCTGATAATTGCATGTCCTCATTTTCTCTATCTCTTCAGTTATCCCCAACTATGGCAAACGCAAGAGTACGGTAGCATAATGGTACTGTGTAATGTTGATTAATCTAACTATTGATGCGTTTTACTGCGAAAAACATAGACAAGGTATTTCCAAGAGAGGGGAGACCAAAACGAAGGGTAATAAATATCAGAGAATCACTAATAAATCCAGTTGGAAATTCAAGAGAACTTTGTTATCCAAAGAAGTAGTGAGCATGGGGGACACCCTACCACAGGGAGTAGCTGAGGTCAGTATCATTGATATGTTAATGAGGAAGCTGAATAAACATGAAAGAGAAAGGATTAGGGGAAACAGTGCTGTAGAACTCATGTCAATAGACTCCAGGCTAATGTTCTGAGGACATGAGTTTGAATCCCACCATGGTTGATGGTGAAATCTGAATTTAATTAAAAAAATCTGGAAATAAAAGCTAGACTAATGGTGACCATGTAACCAATGGCAATTGTCAGTAAAAAATCCATTGGGGTCACTAATGTCCTTCAGAGATGGAAATCTGGCATTCTTACCCAGTGCAGGCCTACATGTGACTCCAAACCCTCAACAGTGTGGATGACTTGCAACTCCTCCCTGAAATGGCCTCTGGGGCACCACGGTGGCTCAGTGGTTAGCACTGCTGCCTAACGGCGCCAGGGACCTAGGTTCGATCCCAGCCTCGGGCAACTGTCTTTGTGGAGATTGCACGTTCTCCCCGTGTCTGCGTGGGTTTCCTCCCACAGTCCAAAGATGTGCAGGTTAGGGTGGATTGGCCATGCTAAATTGCCTGTAGTGTTCAGGGGTGTGTAGATTAGGTGGGTTATAGGGGGATGGATGGGATGCTTCAAGGGTCAGTGTGGACTTGTTGGGCCAAAGGGCCTGTTTCCACACTGTAGGGATTCTATGAAGATCCAGTCAAGAATTAGGGTGGGTAACAAGTGTGGATGCCTGCATCCCATGGACTAATTAATAAAAAAAAACCCAAAGGATATGTTCATGGAGTGTGATGATGAAAAGTGGGGTGTGTAAGCAAATAGCATGGGCCAGTTGGGCTGAATGGCCTGTTCATGTGCATCAGACTTCAATGCAGTTTGAGGCTGTTGGAAAGTTTGAGACAGTAGCAATCAGCCACTTTGAGAAGGAGCAGGAAACAAAACAAACAAGGACAGAAAAAAAATTGAGAAAATGTTTGGAACAATTTCAAAGAAAACATTTTTCTTGATGGGAATGCACCCTGGTTATACAGCTCTGCAGTTCAATGTAATTTAAAGGTTGCACTGTCTATTTAGCAAGCAAAATCTTTGCCAAAGGTTGTTTCTTCAATACAGAAGTGAGTCAGCAAAGTCAGGGGGTCTCTGAATATAATCAAAAGGGAGATTTTGAACATTTTAAGAGGAAAAAATAAAGTGTTTTTTTTATTTTTATACTGACGGATTTCAGATATCTGTGACGCTGACTCACTTTATCTCCCAGACTATGATATTTTCTATAAATAATCAGATTGAGATAAAGAACAGAACATGACTCATGGAATTTGTTTGTTACAGGATCAGACAGAAACAAAATAACAAGGAGTTTGGGCAGATTGAGTGAACATATAAACAGAGCAAAGAGACAGTGGTTGATTGTTGAGACTCAGCTGTAACTGAGGCGAGAGGAAATGATATTGGGATCAGTTGGGGCACAGGTACAAATTCACAAGTGACTACAAGTAGCAATACAATTAACAAAGCTTTAGTCAAACCATGAAGTCAACCAAGACCTGGAGTTCGTTTCTACAGAATTAGAATGATTTTTAAATTCTTTCTTGGGGGTAGGTACCACTGGCCAGACCAGCATTTGTTGTCCATCCTTAATTGCCCCCTGAACTGAGTGGCTTGCTGGGCCATTTCATCAACCACATGCAGTCATAGAGTCATACAGCATGGGGACAGGCCCTTTGGTCCAACCAGTCTATGCCGAACATAATTCCAAACTAAACCAGTCCCACCTGCCTGCTCCTGGCCCATATCCCTTCAAACCTTTCCTATTCACGTACTTATCTAAGTGTCTTTTGAACATTGTAACTGTGCCTGCATCCACTACTTCCTCTCAGTGTGGGTCTGGAGTCACGTGTAGACCAGACCAGGTAAGGGCAGCAGATTTCCTTCCTTAAGGAACATTAGTGCATCTGATGGGTTTTTACAACAATCGATCTTAGTTTCATAAAAGCAAGTGATGGATATCTAAAACAGAGAAAACAGAAAGTGCTGAAGAAACTCAGCAGGTCTGGTAGTATGTGTGGAGAGAGAAACAGAGTTAATCTTTCAAATCTAGTGTGACTTCTTCAGACCTGAAAGGGATTGAAGGGGAGACAATAATACCTAGTGGTATGGTTGCTGGACTATTAATCTAGAGACCCAAGTAATGCCCTGGGGAGTTGGGTTTGAATCCTGCCACAGCAGATGGTGGAATTTGACTTTAATAATAAAAGAAAATCTGGAATTAAGAGTCTAACAATGACCATGAAACCTTTGTCAGAAAAGCCCATTTGGTCCCTAATGTCCTTTAGGGAAGGAAACTGTCACCTGGTCTAGCCTACATGTGAGTCCTGACCAGGAGCAATGTGGTTGACTCTTAGTTGCCTTCTGAAATGGCCGAGCAAACCATTCAGTTGTATCAGTTGCTACAAAATCTCTTATTCTTAAACTAGTTTTAGTTTTAATCTCCCACTCAAGTGAAAACATCCTCCATCTATCTACTTTATCCTCAGGATCTTCTATGTTTCAATAAGATCACCTTTCGTTCTTCTAACTCTCAGTGCATAGACCTAACCTGCCCAACCTTTCCTCATAAGGTAACCTTTTCGTCCCAGGAAAGAGTTTTTTTTGTAAACGTTACCACCCCCTTTGCCTTCTGTTCTGTGATTCCTGTGATCTTTAATCTCCCTTGGTCTCTAATATCCCCGATCCTTCCTTCAGTCCCACTTTCCTACGCATTTCTACACTATTAATATAATCATGTTTTCACCTCCCTCTTTAGTTCTGAAGAAGAAATCAGACAGGACTCAAAACGTTAAATCTGTTTCTCACTCCACAGATGCCACCAGCTCTGCTGAGTTTCTCCAGCAATTTCTGTTTTCATTGCAAGTATATGTATATTGAGAGGAGCTGTGGTCCTAATGCTAACTGTATCCCTGTATATCTTTCTTCAGTCCGATAAGTAGCCTTGCAGCCTCAAACTCTGCTTCCTGTCACTAAGTTTACTTCCATGATGCCACAATCTCTTTTATTGCATGGGCTTTTGTGAAATCTCATTGAAGGGTCTTCAGAGGATAGGAGGAGAACATGGGACAGGATTCCAGCAACAATCAGTGACATCACGAAGGAAAAATCACAAACTGAAACAAACAACTAAACAAATTGGCAAGTTTCTGGACCAATATCAAAAAGAACATTTTTTTCTCCGCGGGAATGCGCTCCAGTTATGCAACTTTGCATTTCAATGTGATTTAAACATTGCATTGTCTCTCAGATAAACAAAACCTTTGCCAAACATTTTGTTTTGATCGTGGAGCAGTATCCGTTAATGTGCCCTAGATATCTACACGGCTTCTTCCATTAACTTTTCCACTGCCAGGCAGTCCAGGCTACTTTCAAACTCCTGCAGTGTTAAATAGTGACAAATAATCTCACTAATTTCTCAGTTAGACATATGATCGAAATATCAACCTCACTAATCTCTATTTTAATGGTAGCTAAGTTACAGTAAACCTTACAGTCCTATTGCTATTTGCTTTTTGGTGTGTTCCCATTCTACTGTCTGACCAGGCTTACCTAAACCCTGCGATAACATTTCCCGACCCATAACCCTCCCTTCTTTTCAGAGTTGTCTGCCCATATACAGGTTTGACCAACAATGGCACAATCTCCACCACAGGTAGGATAAGAAGGCAGGTCCTGGGTTCTCTCTCTTCCCCATTCTCCCAGCCAGATTGGGGAGTTGAACACCACGCTGTTGGCTTCCAAATTGATCCATGTTGTGGAAGGTAATGGTTCTGAAAGGGTTAATGCTGAAGACTGTACTAAACTCCACCTAATCTGAAGATGGCATAAAGACTTTGGTGGGAAGAGGCAGAACAGCTCTGGATCGCAAAGACCTACCATCTAGTTCTCCTCCTTGTCACAGGAGCAATGTCTATAACTTGATATTGCTATCATGTAATAAACTACATCTTCTGTAAGACAAGTGCCTCTTCTCATTGGACCACCCAGTGGGTTTCCCCTTATCACACGACACCAGGAGGCTCTGTAAATCCCAACCTAAAAGGAGGATGTTGCTGACAAGAAATCCACCTCATAGTACGCAACAGTCCAGCAAGTTCAGACGAAATGGTACTAACCGTTAGAACAATCTATACCGTCCATCCAGCCAATTGAACCCTAAGGACAATAGGAGCAGCAGTAGGCCACTTAGCATCTCAAGCCCAGGAGTCTGGGTTGCTGTGGCAATACACACATTTACAGGCATGTTGTAGTCTGGAGCTATAAATAGTCAGTGTGGAGGCTCTGACAGTATTCCTATCATACAGCTGGTCAGGAATCTCTCTCACTCTTACCACCTGCCATTGGCATGAGTTGGGAGGATTTACTCAAACTGTTCACCATTTGTGAACACACCTTGCTTGGCCATCAAATCCTGGAATGTGACTTGAACCCAGAGCTACTGGCTCAGAGCCAGGAACATTGCCCAGTGCACCATAAGAACTCTCCTTAAGCCTAACTTTACAGTAAAGGATCCTGGAACTAATTGTACAGTAACAAATGTTGGCCTTGCTAGCAAAAGCCACAACAAAATGAACGAAAGCTCCTATAATACTGCGCCGGGAATATCAGCCTACATTCAAGATTCTTGGCTGGGTCTGAACCCACTCTGACTCAGAGTGCTATGACTGACACATAGGCACTTGGGGACCGAAGTCGGATTGCCAGATAGCAGGACCGGGAGGGGGAGAGACAGACACCCTGAGGGAGTGGAGGTTCACCAACTACAATTTGCACAGGAAGCTCCCACAAACATCTATCTGATAATGTTCACCTTCCATAATCAAGGCAGCAGTCAGATCATTGAATGATGGAGCATGGTTGATGGGCTGAATGGCCTGCTGCTGCGCTTACTTCTTACTTCCATCCAGTCAGCTTCTGGTGCTGGGTTGCACTGAACTCCTATGAATAATGATGGCTTTAGTATATAAATTTCACAGCCCTGACTGACACATCCACACTTAATCCAAGACAACAAGGTGCAGAGCTGGATGAACACAGCAGGCCAAGCAGCATCATAGGAGCAGGAAGGCTGACGTTTCGGGCCTAGACCCTTCATCAGAAATGGGGGAGGGGAAGGGGGTTCTGAAATAAATAGGGAGAGAGGGGGAGGCGGATAGAAGATGGATAGAGGAGAGGATAGGTGGAGAGGAAACAGACAGGTTGAAGAGGCGGGGATGGAGCCAGTAAAGCTAAGTGTAGGTGGGGAGTTAGGGAGGAGATAGGTCAGTACAGGGAGGATGGACAGAACAGGTTAGGGAGGTGGGGACGAGCTGGACTGGTTTTGGGATGCGGTAGGGGGAGGGGAGATTTTGAAGCTTGTGAAATCCACATTGATACCATTGGGCTGCAGGGTTCCCAAGCGGAATATGAGTTGCTGTTCCTGCAACCTTCAGGTGGCATCGTTGTGGCACTGCAGGAGGCCCAGGATGGACATGTCGTCTGAGGAATGGGAGGGGGAGTTGAAATGGTTTGCGACTGGGAGGTGCAGTTGTTTATTGCGAACCGAGCGAAGGTGTTCTGCAAAGC
>NW_025975492.1:0-7910 GCF_021869965.1 Rhincodon typus
CATTTCTGAAGAAGGGTCTAGGACCGAAACATCAGCCTTCCTGCTCCTTTGATGCTGCTTGGCCTGCTGTGTTCATCCAGCTCTACACCTTGTTATTTCTTAAAGGAATTTGTGGAATTCTTTTTTATTCATTAATGGGATGAGAGCATCACTGGCTAGGCAACATTTATTGCCCATCCCTAATTGCCCAGAGGGCAGTTCAGAGTCAACCACATTGCCTACAATGTCTACAAGATGATTTTTTGGAGCAATTTGTAATAGAGAACACCAATGAATAGGCAATTCTGGATTTGATGATGCGTAATGAAGCAGAAATGATTAGGGAGCTTAAGGTGAAGGAACCTTGAGGGGCAGTGACCACAGTATGATAGAATTCACCCTGCAGTTGGAGAGGGAGGAGTTGGAATCAGATGTAACAATAACACAGTTGAGTAAAGGCAACTACAAAGGACAAGGAAGGAGCTGACCAGAGTTAATTGGAATGAGATCCCAGCAGGATAGATAGTGGAGCAGCAATGGCAGGAATTTCTAGGGTAAATTCAGGAGACACAGCAGAAATTCATCCCAAGGATGAAGAAACATTCTAAGGGGAGGACTAGGCAGTCATGTCTGACAAGAGAAGTCACGGACAGTATTAAAGCAAAACAAAAGCATACCGGTTCGTAACAATTAATGGGAAGCCAGAGAAATGGGAAACCTTTGAAAACCAGCCGAGGATAACTTAAAGAAGAAAGCAATAAGAGGGGAGGAGGTGAAGTATGAGGGTAAGCTAGCTAATAATATAAAAGAAGATTGCAAAAGGTTTTACGCATGTAAAAGGCAATAAAGAGGCAAGAGTGGATATTGAACCTCTGGAAAATTAGGCTGGAGAAGTAATACAGGGGAACAAAGCAATGGCAGAGGAACTGAATAGGTACTTTGAATCAGTCTTCACAGCAAAAGGCACAATTAGCATACCAGGACGTCAAGAGAGTTGGGGACAGAAGTGAGTGTAGTCATCACTGAGGAGAAAGTGCTAGGAAGCTGAATGGTCTGAAGGTAGATAAATCACCTGGACCAGATTGACCACACCCCAGAGTTCTGAAGGAGATAGCTGAGGAAATTTTGGAAGCATTGGTGGTGATCTTTCAGAAATCACTGCAGTCAAGGAGACTTCCAGAGGACTGGAAAATGCCTAATGAAACAAGTTGTTTAAGAAGGAAGGGAGATAGAAGACAGGAAGTTATAAGCCGGTTAGCCTGGCCTCTATTGCTGGCAAGATTTTAGAGCTCATTATTAAGGATTAGTGATGCCTTAGATTACTTTCTTCAGGATAAATTGCTCTGTGGTAACACACTCCATTCCGGTGATTATCCTGTGTCTAACACACAAATTCATTGCAATGTGATGTAATTTATGTGCATTAGTTTTTTCATGCACCTCTTCCTTATGTAGCATATTCTCATCCATTTGTGACTTTAGATTTACTGACTGTCAAATGTCTTATTTGACAAAATAAACTGATAGAGCTCATTGCAGAAATGTTCCTGCAGATTGAATTGTGTTCTTTCTAGAAAACACTGGGGAGACATATCGAACATGTGACATGGGAGTGAATTCTAATTTGTGCCCAATCAATAGTTTGTCTCAGAAGCATTGCAAACTCAAAATAAGCTTTCTTTAATTTTTGTCAATGTAGGAAAACTGATTTTTTTTAGCATTTGTGATAGTAATATGAAAATAAAACAACTCTGTTACAAATCTACTGTGAAAATTGTAATCCTCATCTAATATTCCTCAAAATTATTTCAGCAGATTATTAACAAATTAATGGTCAGATTATTTCTTCATTCTTAATAAAGATGTTCTTGAAAATATGAGGTGCTTGGCGGCTATCCATTTTCAGTAAATCAATTAATAAATATTGCAACAAATAAATATTGGATTGTACTTTTGATATTGACTGCCATTCAAATGATTTTTTCCTCCAGGTGTCAACTCTATACCCATCGATTGATCTCAACTTGCCTCATTATCCGATATTTGGTGCTTAAGTGCTTTAGTTAATGTTCTTCCTATATCAAACAATAACAGAGAAAATAAATTGGTTGATGTATGCAACAAGTTGACATTGTAAGGCCAGGGTGGACACTAGAGGTATTTCAGTGAATTCTAGAAATAACCTGCACAAAAGTTGACCATGCTCAGAATTTTCCGCTCCCTTGAAAGGTATAGGAATTGATGGGGAAGTTGGGAAAACAGATGCAATCGGGAAAAAAATCAGATTCCTGTCATTGAGGAAAAACATGTCCAGTTTCTCTTAAATTTTAAACAGCGAATTCAGAATCTCACCAATGTGCAGTGGTTCATTTCCATGCACTTGCACCTCACTAATAGTCGAAACGCATCTTATTTCAATGCAACTCCCAGTTCTCCTCTCCTTTCCCAATGAAATTTCCAATTCCCAACATGAAAATCAGAACTATTAAAAGGTGGCTGCAGTTCTCCACTTGCTTCCCTGGGCCTTCATCCATTCCCACCTTTGCTACGAATCCCCTTCATGCTCCATAGACACCAACTCTTTCCCCCTTCATCTAGGCACATCAGCATCACCTCACCACCACCCTCACTGCATCATCATGGCTGTTTTCAAACCAGTTCTTGCACCAGATTAGGTGATGGCCTTGTGGTATTAGTGCTAGACAATTATATCAGAGATCCAGGTAATGTCCTGGGAACCAAGGTTCAAATCCCACCATAGCAGTTGGTAGAATTAGAAATCAATAATAATCTGGAAATGAGAGTCTAATAATGACCATGAAACCATTGCTAATTGTCAGGAAAAACTCATCTGGTTAATTAAAATCCTTTAGAGAAGGAAACTGCTATCCTTATCTGGTCTGGCCTACATGTGACCTGAGACGCACAACAATGTGATTGATTCTTAACTGTCCTCTCGGCAATTAGAGCTGGGCAATAAATGCTGGCCTAACTAGAGACACTCACATCCCATGACGGTCACTTATTACTTGTAGTCTTCCACAAGGTAGCTTTGCACGTGGGGAACATAGACCCAATAGCTGAACAGAGGCGAGTATCCTATCACTGAGTCACCCTTTATTCACATGTGCACAATATGTGGGCTCTGACCAGCCAACTCAGAGCTAGTCCTTAGAATGGGGAGACTGTCTGAATTTCCTGTCAGTCAGGGCTCCCTGATTAGCCCAGGATAACAACTCCAATCAAGGATCTCATAGCCAATGAAATCCATTTGGCTCTCATTCCAATCACTACACTATGTATCCATAAACGATGCATCGTACATCTTTATCTTAACAGGAAAAATATGTTGTTCCATTGTTTAAGAAAGGTGGCAAAGGCAAGGCAGGGAACTACAGGCCAGTGAGCCTGGTATCAGTGGTGGGCAAGTTATTGGAGATGGTATTGAGGGACAGGATCAACCAACATTTGGATAGTCAAGGTCTGATTAGGTATAATCAGCATAAATTTGTTGTGCAGGAAGACATGTCTGACAAATCTTTTAGAGTTTTTCGAAGAGGGAACCAAGAGGATAGATGAGGGACTGCAGTGGATGTTGTCGATATGGACTTTAGTAAGGCTTTTGACAAGGACCCACACAGAGGCTAGTTATGAAGGTTAGGTCCCATGGGATTCAGGGAAAGCTAGCTAACTGGATTCAAAATTGACTCGATGGTAGGAAGCAGAGGGTGATTGTTGAAAGTTGTTTCTCAGACTGGAGGCCTGTGACTAGTGGTGTGCCTCAGGGGTCGGTGCTGGGACCTTTGTTATTTGTTGTTTACGTAAATGATCTGGATGCAAATGTACAAGGCATGATTAGTAAGTTTACAGATGATACAAAATTAGGAGTTATTGTTGAAAGCGAGGAAGGTTATCAAAAATTACAGAGGGATCTTGATCAGATGGGGAAGTGGGCTAAGGATTGGCAAATGTAAATCAATGCAGAAAAATGTGAGGTATTGCACTTTAGCAAGCCAAACCAAGATTGGATTTAAAAAGTAAATGGGTAAAATCCTGAGAAATATTGTGGAACAGAGGGACCTATGAGTACAAGTACATAGTTTGTTGAAAGCAGCGTGTCAGGTAGACAGGGTGGTGAAGAAGGCGTTTAGCATGCTGGCCTTCATCGTTTAAGGCATCGAGTATAGGAGTTGGGACATTATGTTACAGCTGTATAAGTCGGTAGCGAGGCTGCACTTAGAATATTGTGTACAGTTTTGGTCACCCTTTTATAGGAAAGACATAGGTAAACTGGAAAGTGTGCAAAGAAGATTTATGAGGATGTTGGCAGGAGTGGTGGGCCTGAGTTATAGGGAGAGGTTGGCCAGGATAGGACTTTATTCCTTGGAATGTAGGAGAATGAGGGGTGACCTTATTGAGGTGTATAAAATGATGAGGTGCATAGAAATGATGAATGCATATTGTCTTTTTCCCAGGGATGGGGAATTGAAAACTGGAGGGCATAGGTTTAAGGTGAGATAGTAGAGATTTAAGTAGGACCTGAGGGGCAACTTCTTCATGCAGAGAATGGTGCGTGTATGGAATGGGCTGCCAGAGAAAGTGGTTGAGGCAGGGTACAATAACAACATTTTAAAAAAAATTGGATATGCACACGGATGAGAAGGGTTTAGAGGGATATGACCGAATGCGAGCAATTGGAATTAGCTGAATGATTACCATGGTCAGCATGTGCCGAAGGGCCTGTTTCCATGCTGTATTACTCTATGACTCTATGTGTAAAAGAAGATAAGGCAGAGATCAAATTTCCAATTGTTTGGTGATTAAAACCTAGGGAGTAGTGTTGCCTTGACTGACAGCAAGGTCAAACTGGTCACCTTAGGTGTTGTTGGGGAGATAATTGAAGAATCAAATTGAGCACAGGTAGGAAAACAACACTGAAAGGGATAGACGACTTTATGCATGGATTGAAATGACAGGTATCAGAAGTTGCCCAGTGCACATACTAAGGGAAGAGATAAGGATGCAATCTCAGAAAGGAAAATTGTTTTAGGGACAACTTGCAAGATTTTTGACTGCAAAAGAAGAAAGTAGTTGAGGATATTGAGGGAGGAGAGTGTGTCAGACGAGTAGAAGGACAGTGAGTACTCTGCTGGTTTTTGATAAAGAAGTCTAGTTGGAGGTATATATCTTTCAATATACAGACCGAAATATTTTGTTTTCATCAGCCATTTCATTTTGGCAATGCATTCATTGACATCTTTTAATGTGATGAATAGGACCCTTGAATTACTTTGCCTGCCATCAACCCATAGTCGTGAAGGTAATTTTAACTATTCAGTTTTGCACTGAAACCTCTTCTGGTTTCTTAAAAGGAATCACTGTGTGTTGCAGACCACAGAAGTCACAGAGACTTGTATTATATTGACCCTAAATTCTAAAGCACAACGGTTATACATCTAGCAACATTTTAAGGGTAATTGATAATGTCAGGGTGTTAAGAGTCATGGATTGTGTGACAACATTAAAGTATTTAATTCCAAGCCAGAAGTTGCAGAAGGTATCATTCTTGAGTATGCAAGTATAGCACCATGCAGCATCCAAAAGACAATTCTGCAGATGATGGAAAATACACTGGGTTCTAATGAAATACTTGCTTTTATTCTTTATTTTGCTACCTATTTGAAAGACATGACTCATTATCAGCTTTGATATGTTCTTGAAAAGAAGAAACTTACAGGATCATGGAGCAGCAAAACTAAGGGGAATCAGAATAATTGAATTGGCTTTCTCAAGATGAGTTCTGAATTTTTTACGATTCAGTGAAGATTCGGTTCTGGAACACCTTGATTATTGGCTGGTACCCTAACTTTAATCATTTCCAAGTAATTCTTATACTTCAGAAAAGTGCTGAGATATTATTAGTTCATATTAAGGAATTGGAAGCACTCTTTGGAGGAATATTCAAGTTCATAGATGATACAAAAGTTTACACTAATGTTATAATCTTGACAAAAAGACAAAGACAAAAACAGATCTAGTTTTTACAGAGGTTTTACATGACCATGTTACTGGCAAAGAATGTTTAATGAAAAAAACATGATATGCAATAAGTTGGATCCAACAAAAGAAAAACTAATATCTGTTCAACATGAACAAGTCCTAGGTGTAGACTTTATGTTTATGACTTCTTTTATTTATACTACATCAAGGATTTTCCTTTGTAGTTATTCATTTACTGAAATGTTCTTGTGAATTTTGAATTTTTATTTCCATCTAGGCATTGTAAGCCACATTTGTTAACAAAGGTCAAAGTGATAACTGCTGGTTATTACATTTGCTAAGACTCCATTCAACTTGCTTTTGGTGATGTGAAATATGATTAATTTAGCGAAGATAAATTTTATCTCTATGTGTCAGTTGTGGATAAGTTCCACAGGTACACATTTTTCTCAAAACAATCATGCAAATTTAGCAGTTTGTTCATAGAAATGAGCAGCAAAGTGTTCAGATCTTCTTATTCAATGTTATATGGAATAAATGTCCTTGTCAATTAGCTCAGATAATTATTGCACAAATGAAAGCAAAATACTCCAGATACTGGAGATCTGAAATTAAAATAAAAACCATAAATAACTCCAACCATTTCTTTTTATTAAAGGTGTTGCACAAATGTTCTGATGGAATTGTCATTCGCCAATTACTGTCCATCACCAAATATACCTAATCATGTGATGTAGTGATTGGAACGAGATTCGCCAAGTGGATCCATTGAGTGTGAGTTCCCTGATTGGGGTTGTTAACCTGGGCCAATCATGAATCCTGGCCGACAGATATAAACAGGAGTCTCAAGGATTCTCCTCACTCTAGGGACTGGCACAGAGCTAGTTGGTCAGAGTCCATGTGCTGGGCATGTGTAAATAAAGGGTGACTTGGTGACGGGATACCAGGAGTTATTTCACCCTGGACTTCAGAATTAGAGAAATGAAAGGATGTTCAAATTGCAAATATTATACAAATTATGCAGGCAAAAAGGACAATAGCACAACTTATTGGCGGCTCTAATATTTTGTTATTCTCAATAATAAATCCATCTATCAGGAAATTATTTGAAGATAACCAACAATCCCAACAGTGCAAAGATGAACAGAGATAAATAGGACTTGGTTACACACAGGATTTGAACCATTTTATGTAACATTAACCATGTTCATTGGTAGTATTATCTTTTTTTGGGATCAACTACCTGACAGCAAATTAGAGAAGGTGAAAGAGGAAACATAGGATGTGGCACAGCAGTTGCTGACAAATACATTGGCAAAGATCCAAAAGCCATTGTCTACTCTTGAGTAAGATGAATTGAGATGTTGTCATTGAAATATGTCATTAGTTCAAAGAGAATTTGAGTGTCCCAGTTTTGCTTTATGCATGGCTGTGTAGGCCATTGCCACTGCAAAACTAAGACGTCTGGCTTTTGCTAATTTCAAACAGTAATTGTCCCTGGATCTTTCAATTAATCGTGCTCAACTTTACACATGAGGTTAACTGATGTCCTAAAGCATGCAGTAGTGTTTAACTACTCAAGAAAAAAGGACTTTTTCACATCTGAACCAGCTTTCACTGCAGCTTGAACATATGTTGAGATTTCTGCATCTGTTAGTATGTATAAATTCAGTGCTGTCCTGATCCCTCTGAGGAAGTGTATTCAAAGAGAATGTTGGCTGAGCTAGGGCTGTGACATTGGTGGTGCTAATTCTACGGCTTGCACTCCCTTCAAGTGCAGCTCAAAGCTGAAAACATTGGATGACTAAATATAAGAGACAACAAGGTGCAGGGCTGGATGAACACAGCAGGCCAAGCAGCATCAGAGGAGCAGAGAGGCTGACGTTTCGGGCCGAGACCCTTCATCAGAAAAGGGGGAGGGGAAGGGGGTT
>NW_025975493.1:0-77 GCF_021869965.1 Rhincodon typus
TGACCTGTCCGTCCTCCCTGGACTGACCTATCCCCTTCCTAACTCCCCACCTACACTCACCTTTACTGGCTCCATCC
>NW_025975493.1:177-7481 GCF_021869965.1 Rhincodon typus
CCCTCATCCCACCCCCTTGACCTGTCCGTCCTCCCTGGACTGACCTATCCCCTTCCTAACTCCCCACCTACACTCACCTTTACTGGCTCCATCCCCGCCTCTTCGACCTGTTTGTTTCCTCTCCTCTATCCCTCATCTATCCGCCTCCCACTCTCTCCCTATTTATTTCAAAACCCCCTTCCCCTCCCCCTTTTCTGATGAAGGGTCTAGGCCCGAAACGTCAGCCTCTCTGCTCCTATGATGCTGCTTGGCCTGCTGTGTTCATCCAGCCCTGCACCTTGTTGTCTAGAATTTTAGCACTATTGCTATGAAGAAATGAAATTGTTTTGAAACATTGCTCAGTTCAGGAATCTATTAGGGATCCTTCAGTTTATTCTGCTTGCTGTTGACAGAATGATGACTGGGAAAATCACCCACCATGCTCTAAGTACATTAACTCAAATACTTTAATTGGCTTAAAGGGTAGCAGCATCAGCTCACTTGGGAACAATTTAATCTCCTATTGAAGTGGAATCACCTTCTGTGGCTGAGGACTTTTCTATGGAGAAATCTCATAAAGTGTAAGGCAATAAAGTTAGTAAATGAGCCAGCTCAAAATTAAATTTCCAAATTAAGACATTGCACATTACTTCATCATCAAATATTCCATTCAGGGTTTCGACAATTTGTCAGCATTTTGAGTTGCTGAAATACATTGGGAGATTACATTTCTACAGGCCTGTGATGTTTGTGAACAGGAATACTTGACAGCTACTGTCATCTGCTGCTGCTGGAATTACAGAGAGTTGGCCAGCAGCTTTGTAAGGGGAAAGTTCCTGCCCTTGATTGTCTGATGTTCAACTCTACACTAATTAAGTATTAGTGCTGTGGGGCAGCTGGATGTTACATTGACAAAGTGCTAATCAACTTTTAATTCAGGGTGGGGAGAGCAGATCATCCATGCTGACATAAAATGTACTTCAATACACCAGTTGAAGCCAAATTAGTTTTTTTTATAAAGTTTTGCTATAACTTTCTTTCATACTCCATGCCTCTACCTCTGAAATCCAGGATCCAACTTGCCTTATTAACTTCATTCTCAACCTGCCCTGCGACATTCTTTGGTATATGCATTTTTACCCTGAGGCCCCACTGCTCCAGCAACCCTTTTAGAATTGCAGCCTTTATTTTACTCTGCTTTCCTTCATTCTTCATACCTACCTATTCACATTTTGCTGCATTAAATTTCATCTGTCACATGTCCACCAAGTCAATCAGACAATCTTCTCTTGAAGCTTATCATCTTCACAGTTCACAATACTTCCAAGTTTTGTATCGTCTGCAAACATTGAAATTGTGTCCTATGCACCCATGTTTAGGTCATTAATGTAGATTGAAAAAAGCACTGGAGAATCCCACGACATGCTTTCTTCCAATTCCTGAAACAAATTTTCACCACAACTTTCCCATTTCCTTCAGTCAGGGAATAATTTGCCCAAGTCACCCAACCAACAGTATTTGGAACAAAGTGTAGCCAAAATGTCGTATGGTGGTCCATCAGTACGATAAATTATTATTGTTTATAATACTAGTTTATTATAAGTTTAGTGAAAAGCAAAATCCTTGCATGACTAGCAACATAACAGTTCTCTGTGTAAGACAAGCACTTACTCTACTAGGGACATTACAATTCTATGCTTGCTTGTTTTTTTTTATAGCTAATTGATTTAGACAAACATGCATTATTAATACAGACACAGTTAAGGAAAAATCACATCAGTCTCTATTACTCTGGTAGCAATACCAAAGTAATCATTGTCAACGCTGATCAACAGTGCCAGAAACAAAATGTACAGCTTTGAAATTTAACAGTATAAGCAGAACACTGCATTCAGAAGACTTTTGATAATCATCATAAGCAAATAACTCCTTTAAAAGCTGAATTATAGTTTGCCAATGCTGTTTGACTGCTTATGGATTTTAATGTTTTCAAATCAGTCACTGAATATACTTCTTTTGTAATCTGGCTGCTTAAAGAGTAGAACATAGGATCTTTTGCCAGATATCCAGACTCCACCTGTTTTGAACTTGATGACTTTCAGTTGCAGCTGACGTATACCACAAAGTAACAGGGCCTTCCCTTACAGGGAAAAACAGGATGAAAGTGGGCTGGATGGGGAGGAGATCAGGGTGAGGCAGGGAAGGTTTTATATATTCTAGACATAAGTAGTTCCTATTACTCGTTTGTGGGCTGTGATCATATTTGACAGAAGACAAGGAGAAGCCTCCAGCAACCAATCTATACTGGTAAAGATGTCATTAAGGGGTTTCTTTTTAGTCAAATCTAGCACCAGATAAAGCAAGGACAGCAGGAAATGGAAATAACAAACCCATTGGTTTATCTATCATTCCTCTATAGTTGTGGTGCCCAGCGCATCTCATTAAAAGCACTCACCAAATGCCAGTGTCATATCACCTTCTGACAGTGATACGAAACCGAATCAAAGCCAATTTCTTTATTTGTTTGTGGGATATGGGTGTCACTCATTGGGTCAACATTTGTTGCCCATCTCTAACTGTCCTTGAACTGATACAGAGGACAGGTAAGGGATCACCACGTTGCAGTTGGTCCAGAGACCTTGTCAGCCAGATAGGGTAAAGATGGCAGATTTCCTTTCTTCCTTTCCTTTAAAGGACATTAGTGAGGAATTATAACTAAGCAAATTCCTCATTATCCCCTTTTATGCAATCTGAGGTACTCCAGAAGATAACACTGAATTTGAATCATATTATAGGATGTAATGAATGACTGGATGAGACAATCTCTATCCATCCAGCAGAGGTCTTTTGGAAGCATTTGACTTTCAGGTTGATGACCTTTCTAACTGTGCCTGGGGAAGAAGCTGGCTGTCCTTCCAGGGGACCTTTCAGAAACATACTTGGAAGGCAGTGGAAGCACAGTGCTGAAAAGTACAACGCCAAGAGACAAGCTCTGAGGAGTTGGGGGCAGTGCCGCAGAAGTCAATGACCTCACAAATTATCCATGCTAGCGAATGCTTCTTCAAATGGCATTTCCCTGCACCACCAGGGTTAGACACTACTTGATTCACCACATCCCCATTAATCTTGATTGATCAGAACAAATACCTGATCCACATGTGTGTCACTTCACCCTCTCAATTAGAACCGCTGCAAGTCTCACACCCACATCTCACAATTTGCACATGCAGTCAGCTCCTCAACCATTCCAGTGACATCACCCAAAGACATTTCACCACACTTTACTGTCAAAGATCTCTCCCTCTTACAGAGTGACAACTGAAAGAGAACTCTTGCGTTTGCATGTCCCAATCTCTACGGAGAAAACAGTGCTCACCATTACTGGGATGGTTATTGCTGAGACTATAGCCTGGGGAATGCATAAAGCATTAATGTTAATATTATGGTCCTACCAAATTTCCTTATTGATGCATTGTAATGTGACCAAACCATTTGATTCTTTGTCTGTAAATTCTCCCACCATGTCTGATGGCAGACACTAAGAGTGAAAAACATTGCTGGTCAGCTATATTTGCAGAAGTCAATGGCAAACCACTGGAGTACTTTGACATGACCATGGATCAATCTAACGGAAATTCATGGCTTTGGAAATTATGGCGGGAAGAAAGACTGATAGAATCTCCTTTCTCCCACCCCACTGCAAATCAACAAGTGAAACCTAGCTAGGCAGCAGAGGAAAAGCAAGAAGACTGTGATGATGAAGATGACTGTCACTTGGTTTATCTTGTACTGCCACCAGATCAAGCACTAACACTGTTCACAATTTAACTGATAACACAGAGGTGGCATCAGCAGGTGATGAGGCATCAGGTTCAAGTACCATAGCCAGAACTGGGGACAAGGGTTGCTCAATGGCAATTCACCAGGGGGTGAGACAGCACACACATTTTACACAGAGAACAAAGGTGAGAACCTCAATTTAGCAGCCTATAGAAGACTGGTGATGGAAATACAAAACAGAACACTTGGTGCATTGAGCAACCTACTTGAAAATTCAACGTTTACAGAGTGTGGAGGGATCCTGCAATAATTTAGTAGAGGACTTCCCACAGCATTTGCAGCTTGTCCATTCCAACAGGCAAGTGGCGACCAACTCTTCACACCCTTGTGGATATGCCAGTTATACAAAGTCTGATCACCAGTTTGACAGCTTCCGCTGCAGCACAAGCAGCAACTCCCCAGTATAAGTGCTGCCATGCAAGTTCAGACTGCTGCCTTCATTGCTGTAGATTATAACATGCAAAAGATCTTGCAAAGTATTACAATACAGCAGCAACCTGTTCCTGAACAGATTTTTAGTATTGCTGAAGCACTGCTGAATGACAGTCCTTGAGGGAGCGCAAATCTGTTATCTTCTTTTGGATTGACATGCTTTCATTCTTCCACCTTTGCCATTCTAAAAGTTCTTGCTGGTGCTTGTCAGCCTGCAAAGCCAGGTAATCACTCAGCGAGTTACTGCAAGCATTCTGCAATGCAGTCGAGGCAGTGCAATCTTTGCTTCACCATGCCAATGGTCATCTCTATTACATTTTACGTGCTGGCAGGGTTTTCATTATGTGTATGAGTTGTGTGAGAGTCTCGTTAGCTAACTGGAAAAATAAACTATCTTGTCCATTGTTTAAATTTTTAAATTCTTGAAATATCATTTAGTATTAGGTGTTACAGCCGGGTGAGGAAGGGTGACTCTTCTCTTTTTAACCCGCTTCATTTATTTGAATAAAGATTTATAATTCCTTTTAGCACTCAACTCTGTCGCACCAATTAAAATCTACTCCTAGTCAAACTGAAGCAGCCAATTACAAAGTTTCTTGAACGAAAGTGGAATTTTGTTACTTACTAATTCAAGAAAAAATATAAAATCCAACATCAACCATACATGAACAAGTGTAAAATTCATAAAAAGGGGAGAGTGTCTCATATTAAAAAATGATCACGAATAGGTAAAACTTCCTTCGAGGTCATGATGTGTTGTGAAACCTGGTATCAGAGTTGTTTAATTGATCATTTGTATCCTTGCAGTAGTGAAATTTGTAGATATTACTAAGTTCTCACTGAATGGATTTTTCTTTAATTTGCTTTTCACCAGGTATCGTCTTCTGGGACAAAAACAGAAATTGCTGGAAAATCTCAGCATGGCAGGCAGCATTTGTGGAGAGAAATCAGAGTTAATGTTTCAGGTCCAGTGACCCTTTCTGAAAGGTCAACTGATTTCACTCCACAGATGTTGCCAGACCTACTGACATTTTTCAACAATTTCTGTCTTTGTTTCAGATTTCCAGCATCCACAGTTCTTTTGGTTTATTGTCTTTTGGGAGGCCAAGTGAAGGCAGAAGAGAGAGAGAGAGAGAAAGAGCAAGCCTTCCTGTTACGTCATTACAAATCTTTTGTCTTTGCTCTTCTAAGCAAAAGTTGTTGCCTAAAACATATTCCCATCTCTGGTTTCATTGTTTTTCTCCAAATTGGATAATCTGCAGATGACATTTTTTCCAATATGTGAAACTTATAGAAAAGTTGTAAATCAAAAACAGGAGATATAGATCTGAGTGACTGATTTCAATGTTTTTTTGATATCATGTTAATTTCAGTTCAGACTATTTCTCCTTTTTGATGGTTTCATGAAGTTTGGCTCAATTTGTAAGAGATGATCATTCGTTGCCATCTTAAGTCAATGTATTTCATTTTTAAACACCATCTTAGTCCATGAAAGGTTTCAGGTGTTTTAATCAGATCATGAGAGTTCTTTTTTTTAAAAAAATCATTCATTTTACCAGCAACAAAGCTTAATTTTCCGATAGACGTGCATACTTGAGTAAATTCCATAGCAGCTGTGAAGTTACTATCTGTCCGTTTAAGATACCACATATGCACAGCATCACAAAAAATTGAAGGCACTGTACATTGAAATAAACAGGCCCAGCAATGAAAGAAAATTGTATTAGGAAATGAATTTTAGGCAATTTCAGTTTCAGTTTCAGCACAGCAAAGGATTCAAGCAATTTCTGAGCACAGCAGAATTAAAGTCTTCTGAAACAACAAAGTGAAACACATCGACAATGGGAGAAATCTAAAATGTCTGTCATACTTGTTTATTATCATCTACATTCAGTGATTGCTTGTATGGAATACTCTCCTTACATACTAGAAAAAAAGAAGAGGCAGCTCGGATGTTTCCAAATACCTATGGCAATATGTTTCCTCCCATGAATTGATTTTAAACTTTCCTGTTCATTTCTCGCAATCCATCTCAGCTGCTGTACTTGGAGTCTCAAGGTGCTGAGCACTGCCCGTTACAAATAAGTCTAATTTCTCCTTGCCGTTAGATCCTTTGCTGCAATGCAGGATGAAATGTCTGAGAGCTACAGTTTGTCTCTCTGCTTGCTGTGAATTCCGTCACAGTGACCACGTTTTGCTTACAGCGACCACTGAGTTCCACAGCCGGTGTGTCATGCACACTTTCTGCAGATTGGGTCACGCCGGATGGAACAAAAGGAACCATCGATTTTGATGACTTCAGAAGCACACAATTGCATCTGTCCCCTCTTAAATATCGCATGTGAGGTGATTGAATAATCAGTGGGATTACCTTGGAAAATAAATCCCCAGATCCGAACAGTCAGCGAGAGAGGCTGGTTGCTTCGACAAGCAGTGAAACGCAGTTTGCAGTGTAATACAATGCTTCCGGTGGGTTAGTTCCCATGCCAGACAATTGCAGGGGGAACAAAAAGAGTTTTGGAGTGTTTCTTTTTAAGACAAACGCAGTTCAGACAAATAAACCCAAATTTAAATGACAGAATAAGATTTGGAAGGATTGTGCATTAAAACATTTATTCTAAAAGATTCGTAATGCATTTTACTAGAAGTCAAAATTTATGATGCCTTGACACGTTTGAAATTTAAATTTTTTTTTTTATTTTTTTAAAAAAACATAATCAATCTTTAGCAGTAAAGCAGAAAAAAACAAATTAATCAAAACAAAATTAACTATTTAAAAAAAAACATTCTAATCTCTATATGTCACCTGCTTCAAGCTACAATTATATCATTAGTATTAGTCGTGTCCAAAGTGTCAGCTTCTGGTCCTTTTCTAATGAAGGGTCTAGGCCCGAAACGTCAGCCTTTCTGCTCCTATGATGCTGCTTGGCCTGCTGTGTTCATCCAGCCCTGCACCTTGTTGTCTCAGATTCTCCAGCATCTGCAGTTCCTACTATCTCAGCTTCTGGTCCATGCCTGATTGGTCTTATCTGAATGCAGTCAGCACTTCCTAT
>NW_025975493.1:7581-7910 GCF_021869965.1 Rhincodon typus
GGTCCATGCCTGATTGGTCTTATCTGAATGCAGTCAGCACTTCCTATGGCAACAAGGTGCAGGGCTGGATGAACACAGCAGGCCAAGCAGCATCATAGGAGCAGAGAGGCTGACGTTTCGGGCCTAGACCCTTCATCAGAAAAGGGGGAGGGGAAGGGGGTTTTGAAATAAATAGGGAGACAGTGGGAGGCGGATAGAAGAGGGATAGAGGAGAGGATAGGTGGAGAAGAAACAAACAGGTCGAAGAGGTGGGGATGGGGCCAGGAAAGGTGAGTGTAGGTAGGGAGTTAGGAAGGGGATAGGTCAGTCCAGGGAGGACGGACAGGTCA
>NW_025975494.1:0-312 GCF_021869965.1 Rhincodon typus
GTGTGTGTGTGTGTGTGTGTGGGTGTATGGGTCTGTGTCTGTGAGAGAGAGAGTGAGTGTGTGTGTGTGTGTGTGTGTCTGTGTGTGTGTGTCTGTGTGTGTATGGGTCTGGGTCTGTGAGAGAGAGAGTGAGTGTGTGTGCGAATACAGGGTTGGGGTGGGGTGGGTGTTAGAGTAAGTGGAAGCTCTGACCTATGACACTGCAGAGCAGTCGGAGGCTGGTACCATCCCCCTCACTGGTGTCCCGTGGGTTGTTCTTCCAGGAGGGGGGCCGTGGGATCTGGAGGCCAATCGGGATGTGGAACTTCCTTC
>NW_025975494.1:1235-1478 GCF_021869965.1 Rhincodon typus
GGGGGGCCGTGGGATCTGGAGGCCAATCGGGATGTGGAACTTCCTTCTCCGCGGCTCCACGGTCACTATCGGGCTGAATGTGGCCTGGTTACCCACCAGCTTGGTGACCAACTCATCGGGAATGGGCTGGGCCTGTAGCATTGACACAGCAAACACAGCCGGTCAGAGGGAACTATCCCCCACACACACACACACACACTCTCTCACACACACATACACTCACTCACACACTCACACACACAC
>NW_025975494.1:1578-3954 GCF_021869965.1 Rhincodon typus
CACACACACACACACACACACTCTCTCACACACAGACATTCTCTCTCACACACACACTCTCTCTCACACATACACATTCACTCACTCTCTCTCTCACACACACACTCACTCACTCTCTCTCTCACACACACACTCACTCACTCTGTCTCACACACACACTCACTCACTCTCTCTCACACACACACTCACTCACTCTCTCTCACACACACACACTCACTCACTCTCTCTCACACACACACTCACTCACTCTCTCTCACACACACACACTCAGACACACTCACAGTCACACACTCACACACACAAGGATTCACTGTCAGTCCTTGGAGAAGAACCCAAACAACAGTGAACATCTTCATTCACAAAAGATTGCAGGACCCCCACCTTGTGTTTGAAACAGGAGCTGCAGCTTCTCTTGTGTTCGGTTCCCTGAAACCATCACCTGTCTCTGCATGAGCCCACGCAGATAGGGAGGGTGCTGGTAACAGAGGGTTTTCTTGGGGAGGGGGCCTGGCCATTAGCACTTGGGGAATGGGTGTGGTCAGGTACACCAAGCTTCATCCAGCTGGCACTCACTGGGACTAACAGCCCCCTGAGAGCAGTGTGTGTGGGGCACCTTCAGGAGATCAGGCCTGGGATACCGACGGATTAACAAGCAAGGCTCTGTCGTCTTCGAGCTGTGGTTAAACTGTCCTCACAGATCCGTGTGTGCCTGACTGAACAGCTGACAACAACAGTCATTCAGAAAGAACATGGCTCTGTCGAGGTCCCCACTGAAAACCACTGGACACAGGGCTGCGTGACACTGAGAATGAAACCTGGCATTGTTTTTCCAGTCAGCCGGAGTTTTCCAACACGCGCAGGCTGGGAGAGGCTGGGAACGCTCTCCCACTAGCAGCAGCGGGTATTGCTTTTCAAACTGATGTCAACACGGGTTTTGTTCCAAACAGAGGGACTCAGGGATGTGGGCCAAAGGTGGGTTGATGGAGTCAGGGTGCAGGTCTGCCAGGATCTCACTGAACGGTGGGACAGGATTCAAGAGAGGGGGGAGGGCTGAATGGCCTTCTCCTGTTCCTGTGTCCCAGGTGACCCGCCTGTTTCTGCAACGACCACAGTGACGGGGACAGAGCAAAACTGAGCTGGAAACATTCCCCTCGCTTCCAGGTTAGAGAATCCAAGCACCCTGCTCCAGAAGGCCCATGACTGAGAGGATAGGCTGTGATCCCCTCTGCGGTCGAATAACTGAGCTGATTTCCATACCCACCCTACCTCAGTCGAATTGCTCAGCTCTGATTCTCTCCCGACAGTCGAACAACTCAGCTGCAATCCCTCACAGTCAAACAGCTCAGTTCTAATTCTCCCCACAGTCGAACAGCTCAGCTCTGATTCTCCCCACGGTCGAACAGCTCAGCTCTGATTCTCCCCACGATCGAACAGCTCAGCTCTGACTGGCTTGTGTTAAAGGGCAGGAGTTGCTCAGCTCTGTCGGGTGGGAAGGTTACTGATTCAGTGGGGCACTTTGGGAGACTCCAGGCCAGGGTGACAGCCTGCCTCAGAGGTGATTAAGGATAGCTGTGAGCTGCAACGCTGAGAGTGCAGGGAATTATGTGCGGGGTGAATGTGAGCAAGACTTTCTGTTCCCAGTGGGAATGTGAGTGAGACTTTCTGTTCCCAGTGGGGAATGGGAGCAGGGCTTTCTGTTCCCAGTGGGGAATGGGAGCGAGACTTTCTGTTCCCAGTGGGAATGTGAGTGAGACTTTCTGTTCCCAGTGGGGAATGGGAGCGGGGCTTTCTGTTCCCAGTGGGGAATGGGAGCGGGGCTTTCTGTTCCCAGTGGGGAATGGGAGCGGGACATTCTGTTCCCATTGGGAATGTGAGCGGGGCTTTCTGTTCCCAGTGGGGAATGGGAGCAGGGCTTTCTGTTCCCAGTGGGGAATGTGAACGGGACGTTCTGTTCCCATTGGGAATGTGAGCGGGGCTTTCTGTTCCCAGTGGGGAATGGGAGCAGGGCTTTCTGTTCCCAGTGGGGAATGGGAGCGAGACTTTCTGTTCCCAGTGGGGAATGTGAGCGGGACTTTCTGTTCCCGGTGGGGAATGGGAGCGGGGCTCTCTGTTCCCAGTGGGGAATGGGAGTGGGGCTTTCTGTTCCCAGTGGGTAATGTGAGCGGGACTTTCTGTTCCCAGTGGGGAATGTGAGCAGGGCTCTCTGTTCCCAGTGGGGAATGTGAGCAGGGCTTTCTGTTCCCAGTGGGGAATGTGAGGGAGACTTTCTGTTCCCAGTGGGGTATGTGAGCGGGACATTCTGTTACCAGTGGGGAATGTGAGCGGAACTTTCTGTTTCCATTGGGAATGTGAGCAGGGCTTTCTGTTTCCAGTGGG
>NW_025975494.1:3964-5812 GCF_021869965.1 Rhincodon typus
TCCCAGTGGGGAATGGGAGCGGGGCTTTCTGTTCCCAGTGGGGAATGGGAGCGGGGCTTTCTGTTCCCAGTGGGGAATGGGAGCGGGACATTCTGTTCCCATTGGGAATGTGAGCGGGGCTTTCTGTTCCCAGTGGGGAATGGGAGCAGGGCTTTCTGTTCCCAGTGGGGAATGTGAACGGGACATTCTGTTCCCAGTGGGGAATGTGAGCGGGGCGTTCTGTTCCCAGTGGGGAATGGGAGCGGGATTTTCTGTTCCCAGTGGGGAATGGGAGCGGG
Organism: Rhincodon typus; assembly: GCF_021869965.1. NCBI lineage: Eukaryota > Metazoa > Chordata > Chondrichthyes > Orectolobiformes > Rhincodontidae > Rhincodon > Rhincodon typus. The sequence continues at coordinate 4,243 of NW_025975494.1, forward strand.
ACTTTCTGTTCCCAGTGGGGAATGAGAGTGGGGCTCTCTGTTCCCAGTGGGGAATGGGAGCGGGGCTCTCTGTTCCCAGTGGGGAATGGGAGCGGGATTCTCACTCGCTGCTCTCAATAATCACCATTACCATAGAACAAGGGGCACTGTCCCTCTCCCCCAACAACAACATTACCTGGACACCGAGGCGCACTCTCTTGATGACAGCCGAGATGGGGAAGATGGTCTGCACTTTCGGGACAAGCGTGCTGTGAACAACACCTCCCTCCGGGCCGATCCACGCAATGTCCTGTTTGATCCGGGACACCACGGCAAAGTAGAGTGGGAAGTCCATGGAAATAATACGGCATATCCGCTTTCTCTCCAGCTCCTCGCAGCTGTCCAGGTCTGTGTGAATATAAAGCTCAGTCATTACAAACAGCAACCGAACGCACCGCTTTCCCGTACTGCGTCCCCGCACCGCATCCCCACACAATGTACCCGCACCGCGTCCCTGCACCGTGTACCCGCACCGCTTCCCCGCACCATGTACCCACACCGCAACCCTGCACCGCGTCCCCGCACCGTGTACCCGCACTGCGTCCCCGCACCGCGTCCCCGCACCGTGTACCCACACCGCGTCCCCGCAACGCGTCCCCGCACCGCTTCCTCACACCGTTACCCCGCACCGCGTCCCCGCACCGTGTACCCGCACCGCGTCCCCACAACGCATGCCTGCACCACGTCCCCGGACCGTGTACCCGCACCATGTACTTGCACCGCATCCCTGCACCATTGCCCCCCACAACGTGTACCCACACTGTGTACCCAAACCGCTGCAGCATCCCACACCGCATACCCACACCGCTGCAGCATCCCACACTGCTACAGCCTCACACACCGCGTACCCACACTGCGAAAGCCTCACACACCGCGTACACACACCGCGACAGCCTCACACACCATGTACCCACACCGCTATAGCCTCACACACCGCTACAGCCTCTCACACCGCGTACCCACACCGCGAAAGCCTCACACACTGTGTACCCATACCGCGACAGCCTCACACACAGGATATGTATGAGCACTGCCAGCCCCGCTGACATCCACATGGTACACTCTGCAGTCAAGGCAAGCCTTTCAGTTCGAGGGGCAGTTAGGGATAGGGACTGGATACAGCAACACACATCTCCCATGGAGGGGCAATTAATTTACCCCAGGGACAGGATGCCCCCAGGGCAATTTGAGGATGTACATTTGGTTGAATGAATATAGACAGCGGTGAGCTGGTGACAGCTGTAGACTGATTGTTTTAAGCAGTTCTCCCATGTGCTCGCCAGAGGGTGACCGTCTCTGGCCTGTTTGTGACTCCAGTCCCACAGCAACAGCTCTGGCTGACTCGGAGTCACTGTCCTAAGGAGGTAGGGGGTACTTCAAGCTTCCTGACCCTTCCCCTCATGGTAAGAGGGGAGTGCAGGAGAATGGGGTGAGCACACTTTTTGTGGGGTTATGCCAATGCAGACTAGATGGGCTGAAGGGCCTTTTCTGCACTGTTCGAGTCTCTGGATCCCACTGCAGCTGGCAGGGC
>NW_025975494.1:5912-7909 GCF_021869965.1 Rhincodon typus
GGGGGTTGTGTTTTGAATCTGGTGGGATGTGGATGCTAACGCAGTTAGAATCCTCCAGCTTCCCTCCTCCTCAGGGCACAGTGCAAACAGGACCCCAGCCTGTTGTCGGTTCAACAGCAGATTAGCGCGGTCCCCCGCACCGTTTCCAGCCCACTGGGTGCCTCGGTATATCCGAGCCCGTTCCCCATGGAACGCCCACGTACCTTCATCCATTCTGTTCAGCAGCGGCTCCAGGTGCTCCGTTCCATAGGAATTCTGGTGATCTTTCCACGTCGAGCCGTTCTCGCTGCGCAGGACTGCCAGCTCCCGATCTGCGTGGCTCACAGAGGCGTAGTGTGGGATCTCAACAATGACGGGTCTAAACACACACACGGAGAGAGAGAGAGAATGTGAGAGACCGGGAGGTAGACAGACAATGTGAGAGACCAGGGGTGAGGGCATAGAGGAGGGGAGAGACAGCACAGGAGAGACCGGGAGGGAGGATATAGAGAGGGTGAGAAAGAGGGAATGTGAGAGAGGAGGATGGAGGAACTAGAAAGAGATGGGGGAGAGAGAGAGAGAAAAAAAGAGAGAGAGAGAACATGAGAGAGGACAAGGGAGGAAATAGAAAGAGATGGGGGAGAGAGAGAGGGAGAGAGAAAGAGAGAGAGAGAACATGAGAGAGGGAGGAAATAGACAGGGAGAGAAAGAGAGAGAGAGAGAACATGAGAGAGGGAGGAAATAGACAGGGAGAGAAAGAGAGAGAGAGAGAACATGAGAGAGGAGGAGGGAGGAACTAGATAGAGATGGGGGAGAGAGAGAGGGAGAGAGAAAGAGAGAGAGAGAGAACATGAGAGAGGGAGGAAGTAGACAGGGAGAGAGAGAGAGAACGTGAGAGAGGGAGGAAATAGACAGGGAGAGAGAGAGAGAACATGAGAGAGGGAGGAAATAGACAGGGAGAGAGAGAGAGAACATGAGTGAGGAGGAGGGAAGAAATAGAAAGGTAGGGGAGAGAGAGACAAGGTGAGATAAAACAGAAAAAGGGAGAGAGGGAAAGAAAGTGAAAGTGGGAGACATTGAGAGAAGAAATTGAAAGGAAGTGACAAAAAGACAGAAAAGCAGGGAAGAGAAAAAGGACAAGAGGATGGTGATCGGATGAAGATGGAGAGAAGACAGGGTGAGTGAGTGAGTGAGTGGGACGAGCCCTCGGGCTCAGTGCCCAGCCTCAGAGATTGGCTGATAGGGCTGGTCCTTACCCGAGGAACTGGATCCCAGCAGGTCCCAGAGCGATCACCCTGCTGCCCAATCCGTCTCCTTCCACCAGCGGCGGGGGACTCACCAGTTTCTGGGATTTGACCAAGCGGCAGGTGATCCTGGTCGGAGCGTTGCATGTTTGGGGTGGGATGATCACACGCAGCCCAATGTGGCGGCTTGCTCGCATTGAGCCCCCACGTGCATCCACCATAAAACTCACCAGGAACCTGCCAACCAACAGCAAGGGGCAAGAGTCAGACCCAGGGTCAATGGGCAGGGGTTAGAGAGATGGAGACCACTCGTACCCCCTATCAGCTGGGGAAAACCATCAATATCAACAGGCTACTGCTTCACAGTGACAACAGGAGGCCATTCAGTCCCTCAGGTCTGCACTACCACCCAACATCAGAATGCCTAATGTACACCACACTGTCTCTGCACTGTCTTACCACTGAACCCCTCAAATTCCCAACACACATCAATCTCGGTTTCAATCTGAAGGGGGTAGGGTTGTGGCAGCGGGAGATGGGAGACAGAATTCCATATTTTCCATTTTGGCGCTGTGGGAAAATGGACGAGAAACAGCGCCCCATGTGTTCCTCAGTGTCACCATCATCACCCTATCCCAGCTCTGGATGGTGCACGGCGGGATCAGACCCTCCCTATCCCAGCTCTGGATGGTACACGGCGGGATCAGACCCTCCCTATCCCAGCTCTGGATGGTACACGGCGGGATCAGACCCTCCCTATCCCAGCTCTGGATG
>NW_025975495.1:0-7909 GCF_021869965.1 Rhincodon typus
TTGGTTTCCTCAATATCCTTTTTCAGTTCCTGTACTGGAGCATCTTTGTTAGCATTTATTTCTAATTAAAGCATCTTTGTTAGCATTTATTTCTAATTAGTGTTAATTTTAACCCTAACCCTATTGCAGAGTATCCATGAGTGATTTGCATGTCCTTGTTGTTTGTACTATGCATCACTGATTGTTTTTACAGGTCTGGCATTTTCTCCACCATTGCTTTGAGTTCAAGCTGTGTTTCTGTGGTGTCTCTCACTGAGTCTGATTGGCTTTCGAGCTGCTCCAGATCCTCCTGTAAGCCAGCAAAATTTTCATCAAAATGATGCAGAGCACGTAGTTCATCCTGCTTCCTTTCTTTCCTTTGTAGGCATATCATTCATCATTGTGAGTTGAGCAGAGCTACCAACTAAAGACTTCTTCATCTCAAGATGGTATTCTCAAATTTGGATTAATTGTGAGATGGTTTTGTTCTGTCCTTCCTTTGTAAAATTTATATTGTCTCTCCACAGCAGAAATCTCATATTTTAAAGCCACTAATTTGAAAGGAAGTGAAGTGTTCCATTCACCTGTTATATTCAGTTCCATAAGAGTTTCTTTATTAGTCTGCTCAGTTTTGGTTGCGTCTCTGATATTTGACTGATTCCATGGATTGTAATTTTTTTTCTATTTATTTGTGGGACGTGGGCATCGCTGGCTGGCCAGCATTTCTTGCCCATTCCTCGTTGCCCTTGAGAAGTTGGTGGTGAGCTGCCTTCTCGAACTGCTGCAGTCCTTCTGCGGTTGGTTGACCCACAATGCTGTTAGGGAAGGCATTCCAGGATTTTGACCCGTGATATATTTCCAAATCAGGATGGTGAGTGGCTTGGAGGGGAACTTGGAGGTGGTGGCGTTCCCATATGTCTGCTGCCCTTGGCCTTCTAGATGGACGTGGTTGTGGGTTTGGAAAGTGTTGTCTGAGGATCTTTGGTGAATTTCTGCAGTGCATCTTACAGAAAGTACACACTGCTGCTACTGAGCGTCGGTGGTGGAGGGAGTGAATGTTTGTGGATGTAATACCAATCAAGCGGGCTGCTTTGTCATGGACGGTGTCAATCTTCTTGAGTGTTGTTGGGGCTCATCCAGGCAAGTGGGGAGTATTCTATCACACTCCTGACTTGTGGATGGTGGACAGGCTTTGAGGAGTCAGGAGGTGAGTTACTCGGCATGGTATTCCTACTTCTGGCCTGCTCTTGGAGCCACTCTGTTAATGTGGTGAGTCCAGTAGAGTTTCTGGTCAATGATAACACGCAGGATGTTGATAGTGGGGGATTCAGTAATGGTAACACCATTGAATGTCAAGGGGCGGTGGTTAGATTGTCTCTTATTGGTGATCGTCATAGCCTGGCATTTGTGTGGCATGAATGTCATGTACCAGTTGTCAACCCAAGCCTGGATATTGTTCAGATCTTGTTGTATTTAAACATGGACTGCATTCAGTATCTGAGAAGTCACGAATGGTGCTGGACATTGTGCAATCATTGGCGAACATCCCCACTTCTGACCTTATGATAGAGGCAAGGTCATTGATGAAGCAGCTTAAGATGGTTGGGCCTAGGACACTACCCTGAGGAACTCCTGTAGAGATGTCCTAGAGCTGAGATGATTGACCTCAAACAACCATGATCATCTTCCAATGTGTCAGGTATGACTCGAATCACCAGAGAGTTTGCCCCCTGATACCCATTGATTCCAGTTTTTCTAGGGTTCCTTGATGCCACACTCGTTAAAATGCAGCCTTGATCTCAAGGGCTGTCACTCTCCCCTCACCTCTGGAATTCAGCTCTTTTGTCCATGTTTGAACCAAGGCTGTAATGAGGTCAGGAGCTGAGTGGCCCTGGCAGAACCCAAACTGGGGTATCACTGAGCAGGTTATTGCTGAGCAGATGCTGCTTGATAGCACTGTAATTAGTGTGAGGTCACTGCATGCCAGGAGACCTGCATACTGGTTTAGTAATGGCTAAATGTAGAAAATTTGCAAAGTCCAAATGAATTGATTGTACTTGTGCTCCAGCATTATTGCTCCAACATATAGAACTGGGAAACCACTCTGTGCTAAATATTTTACATTCGTAGCTTTCATCATGCCTATATACTGTGGAGATATTTTGGCCAGAATTCACAGGAGTGGTATGTTCCCACTTGTCAATCTTAGCTAATAACAAATATTCACCAGTTTTCTGAAGATGGGAACCATTTTAATTTTTACAAACATTTTTGATGGTTGATGACATTAATGTTTTCCATGCGAATCACAGTGTGAAACATGTGCTTAGCATTCTTTTTCTTAACATGTACATTTTCAGATTCTGTTTTTTGATCACTTCCTATCTTTGGGTGGTAACAGATGGTCTTTATTGTAGCTTGGAGACATTGTTTTGTGTATGATCGGTTCAGTCAGTGCATAGCTCCATGTAGCTGCACCAGCCTTGGTTGTAGTACACTGTCTCTGCCAATGACATTTTTTACCACATGCCTTGCAAAATTGATTGAAAGTTTCATATTTCTTAATACATGCATAATGATGTAACTTCCATGTATCTGTCTTGTGTTGGTGTTTGAGTGATTTTGACAGCTATCAAGTTTGTACTCAGGACCTGTAAGCCTGTTGATCTGTGTGGTTTCCATCGTACTTATACCCATCCTTCGGGAGCTCTTCGCCCGACAAGTCTTCGGTTTGCCCAGTAAATCTTTCTAAAAAGCTTTCATGGAATGGATTTGATCATCATTTCAACAATTCTGGTTGCTAGCTCTCCATCTGAAAAATCACATAGTGAGCAAATTTCTCAGCATCTACTCATGAAGTTGTTTTTGGCTGCCTTAGAGTTGAACTCTAGTTGATGTATATGGAAGTTTAATCTGACTGTATTGGTCTATTTTCTGTTTGTATGTCCTCAAATGTCATCTAAATATTTTGGGGATATTTTAACTCTTCAGCTGTTTATTCTTCATGCTTAGTCTATCACTTCTCAATTGCTAAACAAATCATAATGGCTTCCTTTTTTTGCATTGGACACACACAAATTTAGAAACCATGGGTTGAATTTTACCAAAAAGTGGCTGTGTCAATTTTGGGGAGTTTGATGGAGACCACCTGATCTATTGGTGGGTTAACTTGCTCCCTGACTGTTAAAGCACAATGGGACTCATCGGTACACTGTTTACCAGCGACTGATTAATTACATGGGTTAGAGAGAGTAGGAACTGCAGATGCTGGAGAATCTGAGATAACAAGGTGTAGAGCTGGATGAACACAGCAGGCCAAGCAGCATCAGAGGAGCAGGAAGGCTGACGTTTCAGGCCTAGACCCTTCTCAGAAAATTACGTGGGTTAGTTTATTTACTATAGTGAAAAACATAACAAGTCATGACGTAGACATTAAAACTAAACTAACTCATTTCTGCATATGCACACTGCAGACATAAAGCAGCCCAACTGCCAGGCGGAATCACAACATTGTACACGTACATGCATGGAGTCCTTAAAGTTAAATGCTTTGAAAGGCAATGTATACATGCAATGAATAGAATATGAGAGTTGTGGGGGTTTTATTTTGGAAGGTGTCCAGTTATCATTCGACATTGCTAAAAAGGACTCAGGCAGTTTTCTAATGATGTTAAGGAAGAACCAACAGGGAAAAGGAACATTCACTTGCTCTCTGAAGCTGAGTTACCCTACAAAGGCGAACTCCAACTATTAAACTGCAGAAGCCATTGCAACTGCTAAGCACAACTCTTTGAGTTCAGACCTTTAACTGTTGTTAGGCAACAGTTCAATCTATAAAATAAAAACCGAAAGAACTGCGGATGCTGTAAATCAGGAACAAAAACAAAGTTGCTGGAAAAGCTCAGCAGGTCTGGTAGCATCTGTGAAGGAATAAACAGAGTTGGCATGCCTGGAAAAGATGTGTCAGTAAGTTAAATACTAAATAAAAACCGAAAGAATTGTGGATGCTGTAAATCAGGAACAAAAACTAAGTTGCTGTAAAAGCTCAGCAAGTCTGGCAACATCTCTGTTTTTCCCTTCGCAGATGCTGCCAGACCTGCTGAGCTTTTCCAGCAACTTGGTTTTAGTTCAATCTATAGGCTGGCAATAAAATCATAATTATCTGAAATGAATTTCAACATTGTAAGTATCTTTTATCCTTATCTTCATTTCATTCTTGGATGTATTTAGTCAGTAATGTTATTACTTTTACTTAAATAACTTCCACCAGTGATTTTTTTTAATAAACCAACTTTAATCTTTTTTTCAGACTAAAGCATTGCTGTTTGTTATTTTAAAATTGAATCACCAGTACATTTAAAAAGTGGCTTTACCCACACACAGATCGTTAGCTCATGCGCCACTTGTAGGAGAGGTGGTTGTTACAGCTGGATGGGCTCCTCCATTCTGAGTCAATCATCCTGCACTGCCTCAGGGAACTTTGACATGTGCAACCATACCTCCTCGTGTAGTTTTTTTCCTGAGTGACACTTTTCATTGACTTTTGGAGTTCTGAATCTGTTTCCAGCTGAGCATTGGTGTTATTTGCAACCTCCTCTGAGTGGGGACTGGCTACATCTGCCTCTTCCTTTGCAACTTAGTGCCAAGCTCATCCCCAAGTGCTGCCCAATCTAATAGCGCTTGAGCAACCACAACGTTAAGATTGCCAACATGGGTGGACAATGTGTTATCCAGGTGTGGAGGTGTTTCCTCAGTTCCTCTAGATGGAAAGTAAACCCCCCCACCTCTCTCACACAGCCTCAAGCACCACCCCCAGGTAACTATCAAAGAACTAAGTCCTGCCAGGCCTTTGGCTTTCCAATGTCATTGTTTCTCTGTTCCACCAACTTCATTTCTCACTGAAGGTTTTCTGCTTGCTTCCATCAGATTTAGCAGCCACATGGCAAGTAAAATGTGGTAAAAAATTCTTCTAGCTCATTTCTGCTCCCATCACCACGACCCCTAATTGGCTGTCAAACCTGACTCAAATCCAAATAAGGTTTTGACCCGCACCAAAAGTTCTCACTCTCTTTTTTAATCCACTTCCCTCCATTCCCCCAGTCACTTCAAGGTGGATTTGGGACACAAAATCAGTTTGACTTTGCTTTCTCATCTCCATCACAAAACCTTAGCCCTATGTGTAGGAACATTGGATGGTAACCTTGTATTATAACAATGATAGTGCTTCAAACGTATGTTATTAGCTGTTTACCAGATTGATTGATTCCTGGGATGACAGGAGTGATGCAAACAAAGACACTGGATTGGTCAGGACTATATTCACTAAGAGTTTAGAAGAATGGGGGAGAATCTCACAGAAACCTATAAAATTCGAACTGAACTAGATAAGGTAAACACTAGAAGAATGTTCCTGATGACTGAGAAGTTCAAAACCAGGGGCCATTGATTAAGGATATGGAGTAGACCATTTAGGACTGAGATGAGGAGAAATTTCTTCACCCAGTTGTGAACCTGTGGAATTCTCTGCCACAGAAAATGGTTAAGGTTGATTTTTTTTTCCAAAAACTAGATATCATTTTTGGGCCAAGGGATCAAAGCAAGAACAGGGTATTGAATTGGATGATAAGCCAAGAGTATATTGAATGGTGGAGTAGGCTTGAAGAGCCAAATGGCCTACTCCTGCTCCTATTTCCTATGTTCCCAAGGCTAATTGCTTTAAGACATCCTGAGGTAATTAAAAATGACTATTAAATCCATGTCTTTCTTTTTCACTTCATTCCTAAGAGCATGCAATATTTGGATCAAAGAAACTTGGAGAATGATTGCAACAAAAACTTCATTGAAATCAACATTCAATTCAAAATTTATAATTGTGAACAGCTATCACTGGAAAAAAAGACAAGTGAACTCTCAGTGCTTAAGCTAAGAGCAGTAACACGCACACACACAAAACTGATGGCAAAGGAATGTGTTAGAAAATTTAAAATAATATTATCTGTCAGACATATTCTAAAGCAGTCAAGAGGGACTGGAAGCTATGAAGAAACTATAAGTCAGTCACATTCAGCGATGCCCAAAGAAAGTTTTCTTTATTATAGACATATAATAAAGATTATAGATTACAAGTTGAAACAGAAAGATTGTTAAACATTTAACTATTAACAGGTATAAGCAATTTTGAAATGATAAACTTAACAGATTTTGTTTTACAACAGAAAATTATACACTAATTTTTAAACTGATACAATAATGGTGTCTAAAATACATCATGATCCTGTGCTCCCAGCAGTGAAGTCACTCTGAAAAGATGTGTATTCTTGACTCTCCAATCTAAGCTTCCTTTAAAAGCTCGTGTACCGTTGTCTGGATTGCCCTGGGCTCATCTCATCTTCTTACTTTCTAAAACTCTTCAGTTCCGTTGAAACAAAGCATGGAGCTTTCAAACAGCCTGGGCCTTTGCAGACTGAGCCTTCTACTGCTCCACTGGATGGTGCGCTTGCACCTTCTGCCAGAGCACTCGAATTGCAATACTTCACATGAAAAGCAGTGATTGTCAGAAAGCATAATTGAGAATAAAGAAAACCATGTCGAACCCCGCATCTATCAGTCTGAAAACATTTGCATTGCATCTTTTATACAATAAAACATCTCAAGGTGCTTCACAGGAATATTTATTACACAAGCTATAGCACTGAGAACACAAAAGGGCTTGACCCCAACTGTGAATCTAGCCAGCCTTTATTCCAGATGGCAAAACGTGATAAGAATTAAGTATATGATGCATGCATGTTTTGGTTACATCTTGGAGAGCTGGGATTAAATTAAATGGCAGCTTGCAAATAATAACATTATTTTTTGGTGGCAATTGTATGATAAGTTTGATTAAACTCCTAGCTTTCTTCTCAGTTATAGTAGGAACTGCAGATGCTGGAGAATCTGAGATAACAAGGTGCAGAGCTGGATGAACACAGCAGGCCAAGCAGCATCAGAGGAGCAGGAAAGCTGATGTTTCAGGCCTAGACCCTTCTTCAGAAATGGGGGAGGGGAAGGGGGTTCTGAAATAAATAGGGAGAGAGGGGGAGGCGGATAGAAGATGGATAGAGGAGAAGATAGGTGGAGAGGAGACAGACAGGTCACAGAGGCAGGGATGGAGCCAGTAAAGGTGAGTGTAGATGGGGAGGTAGGGAGGAGATAGGTCAGTCCAGGGAGGACGGGCAGGTAAAGGGGACGGGATGAGGTTAGTAGGTAGGAGATGGAGGTGGGGCTTGAGGTGGGAGGAGGGGATAGGTGGGAGGAAGCACAGGTTAGGGAGGTGGGGACGAGCTGGACTGGTTTTGGGATGCAGTAGGGGGAGGGGAGATTTTGAAGCTTGTGAAATCCACATTGATACCATTGGGCTGCAGGGTTCCCAAGCAGGATATGAGTTGCTGTTCTTGCATACTTCGGGTAGCATCGTCATGGCACTGCAGGAGGCCCAGGATGGACATGTCGTCCGAGGAATGGGAAGGGGCGTTGGAATGGTTCGCGACTGGGGGGTGCAGTTGTTTAGTGCGAACCGAGCGTAGGTGTTCTGCAAAGCGGTCCCCAAGCCTCCGCTTGGTTTCCCCGATGTACAGGAGGCCACAACGGGAACAGCGGATGCAGTATACCACATGAGCAGATGTGCAGGTGAACATCTGCTTGATGTGGAAAGTCTTCTTGGGGCCTGGGATGGGGGTGAGGGGGAAGGTGTAGGGGCAGGTGTAGCACTTCTTGCAGTTGCAGGGAAAAGTGCCGGGTGAGGTGGGGCTGGAGGGGAGTGTGGAGCGGACAAGGGAGTCACGGAGAGAGTGGTCCCTCGGGAAAGCAGATAAGGGTGGGAAGGGAAAAATGTCTTTGGTGGTGGGGTAGGATTGCAGGTGGCGGAAGTGTCGGAGGATGATGCGTTGGA
>NW_025975496.1:0-7909 GCF_021869965.1 Rhincodon typus
TGATGCTGCTTGGCCTGCTGTGTTCATTCAGCTCTACACCTTGTTATCTCAGATTCTCCAGCATCTGCAGTTCCTGCTATCTCCTGTTTGTCTACCTGGGATTTCAGCATCTGCAGTCTTTTTTGTCTGTAATTGATAAAAAGGCCTGATTTGTGGGAAAGGGGAAAGCATGGGGGAGGTGGTCAAGTCCTAAAATTGTTGAATTCGACGTTGAGCCCAGAAGGCTGTTGAGTTCCCAAGCGGAAAATGAGGTGCTGTTCTTCCAGTTTGAGCTGAACTTCACTGGGGCACTGCAGCAAGCCTGAGACAGAGATATTGGCCAGGGAACATGGTGCTGTGTTGAAGTGTCCGGCAACTGGAAGCTCAGGGTCATTTTTGCGAACAGAACATAGGTGCTCTATGAAGCAGTCGCCCAGTCTATACTTCGTTTCCCCAAAGTAGAGGAGACCACATTGTGAGCAGCGAATGCTGTAGACTTGGTTCAGTGAAGTACAAGTATACCCACTGCTTCACCTGGAAGGTGGGTTTGAGCCCTTGGAAAATGAGGAGGGAGGAAGTAAGCAGGTGGTACTCTTTCTGTGGTTGCAGGGGAAGATGTTGTTGGGCTGTGGGGTGGTGTTGGGAGTGAAGGAGGAGTGGACCAGGGCATCCCAAAGGAAATGGTCCTTGTGGAAGGTGGCAAAGGAGGGGAGAGGAATATGTGTCTGGTGGTGACATCCTGATGGAGGCAGCAGAAATGTCGGCTAATGAAATTTCTCCTCATTTCAATCCTAAATGGCCAACCTCGTGTGCTCAGACTGTGTGCACTGGTTCTGAACTCCCTTGGAGCATTTACCCTCCCTTGCCTTGTTAGAATTTTATAGATTTCTATGAGATTTCCCTCATTCTTCTAAACTCCAGTGAATATAGTCCTAACTGATCCAGTCTCTCTTCATACATCAGTCCTGTCTTCAGCGAAATCAATCTAGTACATCCTTGTTGCACTCACTAGGTATCCAGAACATCCTTTGCCAGATAAGAAGACGACACAACATTTTCCTAGAAGGGTTTCACCAAAGCCTTATAGAATTGTAGCAAAATGTCCCTGCTCTTGATCTCAAATCCTCTCGCTCTGACAGCCAATGGACCATTTGCCTTCTTCAGTGCCTGCTGCGCCTATAAATGCTTACTTTCAGGTGACTTGATAGACGTTTACAAGATGATGAGAGGCATAGATCGAGTGGATAGTCAGAGACTTTTTCCCAGGGCAGAAATGAAAATTATGAGGGAGCATAATTTTAAGGTGATTGGAGGAAGGTATAGGGGAGATGTCAGACGTAGGTTCTTCACACAGAGAGTGGTGGGAGTGTGGAATGCGCTGCCGGCAGTGGTAGTGGAGTCAGATACTTTAGAGACTTTTAAGTGACTCTTGGATAGACATATGGAGGATAGCAAAATGTAGGGTATGCAGGGTAGATTGATCTTAGTAGGAAAATAGGTCGGCACAACGTCGTGGGCCGAAGGGCCGTTACTGTGCTGTACTGTTCTATGTTCTATGTTCTAAGGACCCCAGGGCTGTTTGTACCTCCCTGTTTTCCAATCTATTGCCATTCAGAAATTAATCTGCCTTCCTGTTTTTGCTACAAAAGTAGATAACCTCACAAACATCCACATTACACATCATCTGCCATGCATTTGAAATGTGTGGCTAATTTTGATCTCATACGACATCACAAGGATCTTTAAACTTTCTCAATTGCTGCTGCTTGCTACAGCCATTTTGACTATTTCTTAAGTAATGCTTTGTAGCTGTTATCATCTCCACGAGTGCAAATCATTTGTGATGGATGTCAACTTTGGTATAGATTGCAATACAGAGAGGGCTTCTGTCAACGCACAGACAGGACAGATCGAAAGCTTTCAAATTTCAAGTATGAACCTGTGTTTTTGAAATATAGTTATTAATACAGTGTGATAGTTCAGTTGCAAAAAATGTTATTTCAATTTGGATATAATCAAGATTTAATTAAGCCATGTTGTATGCCGGTAAAAAACTCATTTGTCTGAAATCTGCAGAACCACAAGGCAATTCTCATATGTAGCTAAATTGAATGAATTAAATAAAAATGCATGTTTATACTAATTATATTGTTACACACTGTGCAGCAATTATTTGAATGCTGCATTCTATTGGCTGAGATTTAATTCTTTTCTCTCTTCACTAAAGCAGAAATGGCTGTTGTACATTAATTACCTTATACGTTAAAGCTTTCTGTAATTCAATACTATGAAAAAAAAGACTTCAAGTTAGGGAAACAGCACTCTTTCATTCCTTCAATTGTTTATTTTTGATATTATTAGGCTATTCCATACACCAGGGGGATACAGGAAATGGATTAGCTTTCCAGCACTGGAATTCTTATTCATACTTATATTCTACTCTAATCTCCTCCAAGCCTGTTTCATCTAACCCCACCAGTATGTCCTGTTCCTTTCTCACTCAAGTGTTAATCCACGGTGGCTCAGTGTTTAGCACTGCTGCCTCACAGCGCTAGGGACCCACGTTCGAGTCCACCCTCGGGCGACTGTCTGTGTGGAGTTTGCACATTCTCCTCGTGTCTGCGTGGGTTTCCCCCCACAGTCCAAAGATGTGCAGGTTAGGGTGGATTGGCCATTCTAAATTGGCCCATAGTGTAGATTAGGGGGATGGGTCTGGGTGGGATGTTCTGAGGGTCAGTGTGGAATTGTTGGGCTGAAGGGCCTGTTTCCACACTGTAGGGATTCTATGGGGAAAAAAAAGCTGTCCCTTAGCTATATCCATGGCATTCACCTCCATTGGTCAATGTAGGAGTGAGTTCCATACTCAGTGTAGCCTTTGGGCAGAAATTGAGAAAGCCTCCAGGATTCATTTAAGGTCAGTGGTTCCTCCAAAAGCGTCATCACTCAATGTGGAGGAACTGGTCTTCAGTAAATTCACACAAGTCCACATGTTCAACAACTAGCTTTGGTTGTTAGCTTGGACTTCCCACAGCAGGTGCCTTGTTTTATCCACCACTGCCAGATGCTACAGTGATGTGGGAAGCAAAAAAATAGTTTATTTGTCCATTTTCTCCCTTTCTGTTTTAAAAACACTGCCTGGGGCAAGTTTATCATTCCACAGTAAGACATAACCCATTCATAATTGAACCAAACACTTCTTTCTGATTGCAGGGACACAAAAGTGAATATTGTTGGCAGGCCTTTCTCTGCTAGAGAGATCTAATCTAGTTCTGTGATGACCAGTATTGAAGACCAATACACAGTGATGACCAGTTCTACTGGTACCAGTACCAAATAATGGTTTTGAAGATGAGTCATTGGATTCAAAACGTTAACTCTGCTTTCTCTCCAGAGATGCTGCCAGGCATTTTTTCTTGATTTATTCATGGGATGAGGGCTAGGCCGGCATTTATTGCCGATCCTTAATTGCCTAGAGGGCAGTTAACGGTCAACCACATTGCTGTGGGATTGGAATCACATGTAGATCAGAAAAGAATGTTATTTCTTTCCCTAAAAGACATGAGAGAACCAGATGGGTTTTGCCAACAATAGATTCATGGTCATTGTTAGACTCTTAATTTTAGATTTTCACTGAATTCAAATTCCATCATCTGCCATGGTGGAATTCAAACCTGGGTCCTCAGAACATTACCTGAGTCCCTGGAGTAACAGTCCAGAGAACATACCACTAGTATATCGCCTTCCCCACAGATCTGCTGATGTTCTCCAGCAATTTCTGTTTTTGTTGCACTAAATAATACACTGGGTCTCGTACTGGTCCAGTGTTCATGGGTTTTTTCTTTGGCTCACCCGACGTTTAGCATACCAAGACTGCACAGTGGCTCAATGGTTAGCTACTGCCATCTCACAGCACCAGAGACACGGGTTCAATTCCAGCCTCGGGTGACTGTCTGTGTGGAGTTTGCACATTCTCCCCATGTCTGCGTGGGTTTCCTCCGGGTGCTCCGGTTTCCTCCCACGGTCTAAAGATGTGCAGGCTAGGTGGATTGGCCATGCTAAATTACCCATAGTGTTCAGGGATGTGTAGATTAGGTGGGTTATAGGGGGATGGGTCTGGGTGGGGTGCTCTGAGGTTCAGTGTGGACTTGTTGGACTGAAGGGCCTGTTTCATCCTCTTCTGTCAGGCAGAAGATACAAAAGTATGAAAACACACACCAACAGATTTCAGCACTGCTTCTACACGACTATTATCAGACTTTTGAATGGGCCTCTATTAAAGTTGATCTTTCTCTGCACCTTCTCTGTATCTGTAACACTATATTCTGCATTCTGTTCTATTACCCTGATGTACTTATGTCAGGTATGATTTGCCTGGATAGCGCACAAAACAATACTTTTCACTGTATCTCAGAACATGTGACAATAATAATAAATCAAATCAAACCAAATTTATAGACCACCTCATGGCTTCCAACGAGAACTCAATTAGGCAAGTTCAAAAGTCTCATGACACCAGGTTATAGTCCAACAGGTTTATTTGAAATCACAAGCTTTCAGGTGACAAAGGAGCAGCTATCCGAAAGCTTGTGATTTCAAATAAACCTGTTGGACTATAACCTGGTGTCGTGTGACTTCTGACTTTATCCACCCCAGCCCAACATCAGCACCTCCATATCAATTAGGCAAGGCTGCTTAACCATGAGAAAAAAGATTCAAAGTTTGGTTCTTGCCCTTTTCTTTAAGTGACAAAGGCTTAAAGTTTCTACATAACTTACATGAAACATACTCTCTCATTCTGTTCTAACAGCCATGACAAAGATTAGTCCTTCCTAATACCCACAGTTCATACACTTATTCAAGTACAATATATTCTATTACAGGAATACATGCTTCCTTCTTGCTAAACAAGTCAAAAATCATCCACTGAAACTATTTAATTGCAACCCCACTGACTTCTATAATTGAAAATGGATCCTTTTTTTGTTAAGTCTCAGAACCTCTTGAAAAAAAAATTATCAGGAAGCTATGTAATGACACAATGTGGAGCATCATTCCGGTCACCACATGTGGAGGATTTCCAATTAACTGCATCAGAAATTCTCAGGGATTCAAAGAGAATCTTAGTTTCGCATTAGAGCACATCTTTGCAAAATTCACAATGATCTCGTCCTTTGCAAGAAATGCGTGATAGAATTCTACACATCAAAGGGGAGCCTTTTCCCTTCTCAGTTAATTAACTGGACCTTTCAATGCTTAACATATAATTTAGTGTAGAAAAATCATTGAAGGTATCATGGGCATTTTAACCAGTAAAAAAAGACTGAATGCCAAAAGTTTCTCCTTTAGGTACAAATGTAGTTTTTGGGTACATATTTTACTCAAGGATGTCCAATTTCTCTGAAATGGTTAATTTGCTCAGATTTTAGCCCAAAATCAGGTGCACATTGTCAAACATAAAATTTACCAGTGAAACTGGTAAAGTAACATGCATTTTCGATCATGATGTCTATCTACCATGAATGACTAACCTGATGCTCAATGAATGAAAATGAAGAATAATACCTCTCATTAGTGCATGGCAGTGAACTTTTTTTGGAAAGAAAAATATATCAATTCAAAAGGTTTTCAAAATGTGTCTATACTTTAATCTAAAATAATGCAGCTTAATTTTAAAAGAGCCAATTAACATAAATTATAAACACCAAAAGAACTGCAGATGCCGTGAATCAGAAACAAAAACAGAAATTGCTGTGGAAAAGCTCAGCAGATCTGGCAGCATCTGTGGAGAGAAATCAGGGTTAATGTTTCGGGTCCAGTGACCCTTCCTCAGTACTGGAGAACTCTGACCTTTATCCAGTTTATGGATTAAAAACACGTTACAGAAGTACTGTTGTCAGTGAGGCAGACAAAGGGACACAATTCGGTTTGCAGTCCAACTTCATTTTATTAACAGAATATTCCTTATTAAAGAAAATGTGAGCATTAAACAAATTCCCACAATGTTTACACTCTATCTAACCTTATCCATCTGAGAAGGATATTACCCATAACGATCCACATGTTTGAGGTTGGCCATTGGACAGTCCTTGCACCCCCATGTCGGGCTGGCTCTCTTCCACAAAGGTGGATCTCATAGATCAGGGTGAATCTTTTCTCTCTCTGTGTCTGTCTCAGTCACCGGAGTCCCGCTACTATGCCAGCTCAAGTCTTTACTGCAAATCTTCGCTAAGGGGGTAGCATCCAAGTATGTGTTTTTATCCTCCTTGCACCAGACCATCCTGAATGTTCTTTGGCTTTTGGCCAATGGGGTCGTGAACATGAACATGAACTAGAGAGCACACTGAGAGAGAGAGAAATGGAGGTAAGCAGGTAGTATGAACCTGAAATAGAGAGCATAGCAAGACAGTGAGAGAGAGATGCAGGTAGGCAGGTAGTGAGAACATGAACTGGAGAGCACAACAAGAGAGAGATGCAGGTAGGCAGGCAGTGTGATCATGAACTGGAGAGCACAGCAAGAGAGAGATGTAGGTAGGCAGACAGTGTGAACATGGACTAGAGAGCACAGTGAGAGAGAGAGAGATGCAGGCAGGCAGGCAGGCAGTGAGAACATGAACTAGAGGGCACAGCGAGAAAAAGACAGATGAAGATACGCAGGCAGCGTGAATATGATTTGGAGAGCACAGTGAGAGAGAGGGAGATGTAGATAGGCAGGCAGTGTGAACATGAACTGGAGAGCACAGTGAGAGAGCGAGATGTAGATAGGCAGGCAGTGTGAACATGAACTGGAGAGCACAGTGAGAGAGAGAGAGATGTAGATAGGCAGGCAGTGTGAACATGAACTGGAGAGCACAGCGAGAGAGAGATGCAGGCAGGCAGGCAGTTTGAATATGAATGCAAACGCGAGGTGATGCATTTTGGAAGATCCAATTCAAGAGTGAACTATGTGGTAAATGGAAATGCCCTGGGGAAAATTGATGAACAGAAAGATCTGGGTGTTCAGGTCCATTGTACCCTGAAGGTGTCAACGCAGGTTGATTGAGTGGTCAAGAAGGCATACGGCATGCTTTCATTCATCGGACGGGGTATTGAGTACAAGAGTTGGCAGGTCATGTTACAGTTGTATAGGACTTTTGTTCGACCACATTTAGAATACTGCGTTCAGTTCTGGTCGCCACATTACCAAAAGGATGTGGATGCTTTGGAGAGGGTGCAGAGGAGGTTCACCAGGATGTTGCCTGGTATGGAGGGCGCTAGCTATGAAGAGAGGTTGAGTAGATTAGGATTATTTACATTAGAAAGACGGAAGTTGAGGGGGGACCTGATTGAGGTCTACAAAATCATGAGAGGTATAGACAGGGTGGATAGCAAGAAGCTTTTTCCCAGAGTGGGGGAGTCAATTACTAGGGGTCACAATTTCAAGGTGAGAAAGGAAAAGTTTAAGGGAGATATGCGTGGAAAGTTCGTTATGCAAAGGGTGGTGGGTGCCTAGAACACGTTGCCAGTGGAGGTGGTAGAGGCGGGCACGATAGCGTCATTTAAGATGTATCTAGACAGATACATGAATGGGCAAGGAGCAGAGGGATACAGGTCCTTGGAAAAGGGTCTAGGCCCGAAACGTCAGCCTTTCTGCTCCTACGATGCTGCTTGGCCTGCTGTGTTCGTCCAGCCCTGCACCTTGTTGTCTTGGAAAATAGGCGACAGGTTTAGATAGAGGATCTGGATTGGCGCAGGCTTGGAGGGCTGAAGGGCCTGTTCCTGTGCTGTAATTTTCTTTGCTCTTTGTTCTTTGTCCTTTGAACCAGAGAGCACAGCGAGAGAGAGAGATGCAGGTAGGCAGGCAACGTGAACATGATCCAGAGAGCATAGTAAGAGAGAGAAATGCGGGTAGGCAGGCAGTGAGAAAATGAAGTAGGCAGCACAGCGAGAGAGA
>NW_025975497.1:0-7909 GCF_021869965.1 Rhincodon typus
CATCCAGCTCTACACCTTGGTATCTCAGATTATCCAGCATCTGCAGTTCCTACTATCTCTGAAGCAAGTGGGATTATTTCAGTTTGGAAAACCTGGTCAGCATGGACAAGTTAGACTGAAGGAGGCTACAGAACTTGGGGAAATAAATTTTGATGTTTTGAAAACAGTTCACATTACAGGAGAGGAAGTGCTCAAAGTCTCAGAGAATATAAAGGTGGATAAATCTCCAGTGCCTGATCTAGTGTATCACAGGACATTGTGGGTAGTTAAGGAGGAAATTGCGGGGCTCCTTGCAAAAATATCTCTATCATCTATAAATATGCATGAGGCGCCGGATAACTGGAGAGTGACTAATGTTATCCCTTTGTTTTAGGAGGGGTGTAGGGAGGTGCCTGGGGACTACAGACCTGAGAGTGTGACTTTGTTGGTGGGTAAGTCTTTGGAGGTGATTCGGAAAGATAGCATTTGGAGAAACAAGGAATGATTCGGGATAGTGAGCATGGGTTTGTACAAGGGAAATCGTGTATCATAAATTTGATTGAGTTTATTGATGAAGTAAACTAGAAGACTGAAG
Organism: Rhincodon typus; assembly: GCF_021869965.1. Lineage (NCBI taxonomy): Eukaryota > Metazoa > Chordata > Chondrichthyes > Orectolobiformes > Rhincodontidae > Rhincodon > Rhincodon typus. The sequence continues at coordinate 575 of NW_025975497.1, forward strand.
AGGCCAGACAGTAAATATTATTTACTTGGACTTTATTAAAGCTTTTGCAAGGTTCCACATGATAGACCAATTAGTAAAGTTAGATCACATGGGATTCAGGATGATCTTGTAATTGGATACAAAATTTCCTTAACAACAGGAGACAGGGTGTGGTGATGGAGTGTTGTTCTTTGGACCGGAGACCTGGTGTTCAGTAGTGCCCAGTGATTTTCCACAGGGATCGGTCTTGGGTCAACTTTTGTTTATCATTTATATAAAAGGATTTAGATGAGAATATAGAAGGCATGGTTGGTAAGTTTGAGGATGATACAAAAATTGGTGGTATAATGGACAGTGAAGAAGGTCATCTAAGATTTCAAAAAGATCTTGATCAATTGAATCACTGGGCTGAAGAGTGGCAGATGGAGTTTAATTTGAATAAATAGGAGGTTCTGCATTATGGTAAAACAAACAAAGGAGGCATGACTTGTACAATTAAAAGTCGGGCCTTGGGTAGTACTGTACAACAGGAGATATTGGGTTTCAGTAACCTAATGCTTTGAAATTTGCATCACATATCGATAGGGTAGTTGACAAGGCATTTAGTATGTTTACCTTCATTGCTCAGACCATTGCGTACAGAAGTTGGGAAGTCATGTTGAGGTTGGACAGGACATTCGTGAGTCCTCTTCTGGAGTACTGTGTCTAGTTCTGGTCACCCTGTTATAGGAAGGATAGTATTAAGCTGGAGAGGGTTCAGGAAAGATTTACAAGGATGTTGCTTGGAATGGAGGGATTGAGTTATAAGGAGAGGCTGGATAAGCTGGGGCTATTTTCACAGGAGGGTAGGAGGTTGAAGTTGACCTTATAGAGGTTTATAAAATGCTGAGGGGCATCGATAAGGTGAATGGCAGGTGCCTTTTCCCTAGGATGGGGGATTTCAAGAATAAGGGGCATTTTTTTTTCAGGTGAGAGAAGAAAGATTTAAAAAAGGACATGAGGGTCAATTGTTTTTTTAAGCACAGAGTGGGTCATGTGTGGAATGAGCTTCCAGAGGAAGTGGTGAATGTGGGTACAGTTACAACATTTAAAAGATATTTGGATAAGTACGTGAACAAGAAATGTTTGGAGAGATATGAAGCAAATGTAGGCAGGTGAAAATACCTTAGTTTTGGATCATGGTCCGCGTGGACTACGTTGGACCGAGGGGTCTGTTTCAGTGCTATCTGACTCTATGTGACTGAAACTTACAGTACACAGAGGCCTGGATATATGGACATGGAGAAGATGTTACAACTGGTGTGAGAGACTAGAACACAAGGGCACAGCCTCTCAGTGAAGGGATGACCTTTTAGAACGGAGATTAAGAGGAATTTTTTTCAGCCAAACAGGGATGATTCTGTGGAACTCATTGTCGTAGAGGGCTGTGGGGGGCAAGTTATCGAACCTATTTATGGCTGAGATCGATAGGTTCTCAATTGAAGAGACGATCAATGGTTATGCGAGAAGGCAGAAGGCAGGAGAATGGGGTTGAGAAACATAATAGTCATGATCAAATAGTGGAGCATACTTGATGGGACGAAGAGCCTAATTCTGCTCATACATCTTGTAGTCTTATGGTTATTTTGGGTGACTTCAATCTGCACATAGATTGAGCAAATCAAATCAGTAACAAGACCATAGAAGAGAAACTCTTGGAGTTTGTATGAAATGGTTTCCTGGATCGATACATTAAGGATAAGAATGGAGGACAGGCCATCCTGAACTTCATATTCTGTAATAGCCGAGGGTGGGTTAGCTCAGTTGGACGGAAATTTGGTTTGTGATGCAGAGTGACACCAACAGCACGTTCTCAATTCCTGTACCAGCTGAGGTCACCAAGAAGGTCCCACATTATTAAACCTGCCCCTTTCCAGAGGCATGGTTACCCTCATGGTTAAAGCACCATTTGTCGTCTCTCTCCCTCTGAAGTGGGAGAAAGTCCTATAGCCTTCTGGGGCTATGACAAATTTAATTTCAACATTCTAATTGTGTAATGGGACGGAAATAATTGGTATCCTAGCTGTGAGAGGCCCTTGTGATAGAATGAAGAACTCAGTGATAGAACTCTTCATTAAAATGGAGAGGAACATATTTGATTCTGAGACTGGGGACCAAATCTAAATAGAGGAAATTACAATGGTATGAGGTGCACGCAGGTTACAATAACTTGGGGAACATAAACTTAAAGGGGTGACAAATATTTAAGAGCACTTGGAGGAACTGCAACAGTTGTTCATTCCTGTCTGGCACAAAATAAAATGGGAAAGATGACGCTGCCATGGCTAACAGGGATATTAGAGATAATACTGGTTCCATGGAAGGGGCATATAAATTGGCTAAAAAGAGCAGCAGACCTGAAGTCTGTGAGCAGTTCAGATTTCTGCAAAAGAGGACTAACGGATTGATTAAAAGGGGAGAAATACAGTATGAAGATAAGCTTGCGGGGAACATTCAAACTAATTATAAAGGCTCCTAAAGGTATAACGAAGAGAAAAAAGTGATGAAAACAAATCTCTTACAATTAGAAACCGGCTACGTTATAATGTGGAATAAAGAGATGGCAGACCAATTAACACATATTTTGGTTCTGTTATCAGAACAGATGGCACAAATAATATCCCTAAAATGCTGGACAACACATGAGACAGAGGAACTGAAGGAAATCAATATTAGCAGGGAAATAGTGTTGGGGAAATTGATGGGATTAAAAACCAACACATCCCAGCACCTGGTAATCTAAACCCCAGAGTACTTAACCAAGTGGCCCACGAGATAGTGGACACATTCTGAAACTAGGGCTTGACTCTAAAAAGAGGAAATTGATAATTATTATTCAAGACTCTATAAACTCTGGAAAAATTCCTATGGATCGGAGGGTAGCTAAAGAAATCCCACTATTTGAAAAAAGGAGGTGGAGAGAAAACATAGAATTATAGACCGGTTAGCCTAAACCTGGAAAACAGTGACAGGATTGGACAGTCAGTCAGCATGGATTTAGAAAAGGGAAATCATGCTGGACAAATCTGCTGGAATGTTTCAAGATTGCATGCTTAGAGTTGATGAGGAAGCAGTGGATGTGGTTTACTTGGGCTTTCAGAAAGCATTCAAAATGTCCCACAGAAAAGATTAGCATGAAAAATTAAAGCACACGGGATTAGGAAAGTGTATTGACGCAGATACAGAACTGGCTCGCAGACAGGAAACAAAGTTCAGGAATAAACATTTCATTTTGTTGAGTGGCAGCCAATGGCCAGCGTGGAACTGCAGGCATCAGTGCTTGGACCTCAGCTATTCACAATATCTGTTCATGAATAAGTTGAGGAAATTTAAATGTCATATCTCCAAGCTTGTAGGTAGATCATATGAAGCTGGATGAGTGAATTGTGAGGAGGATGCAGATGTGCTTCAGTGTGACTTGGAGTTGCGTGAGTGGGCAAAAATTCAAAGCAGACGAAGGATAATGTGGATAAATTGGAGGCTAACCTGTTTGATTACAAAAACAGAACACAATTATCTGAATGGCAATAGGTTGGGAAAGGGGGAAGATGCAATGACACCTGTTTGTCCTTGAACACAAGTCGCTGAAAGTAAGCATGCAGGTGCAGCAGGAGGTGAAGAAGGCAAATGTTATGTTGATCATCATAGCGAGGGGATTTGAGTGCAGGAGCAGGAATGTCTTGCTGCAATTGTACAGAGTCTTGGTGAGACCACACCTGGAATATCGTGGACAGTTTTGGAATCCCTATCTGACAAAGATGTTCAGGCTATGGAGGCTGGACAACAAAGGTTTACCAGGCTGATTCCTGGGATGACAGGATTGACATATATGAACAGAATGGATTGGTTAAAACAAAATTCACTGGAGTTCAGAAGAATGAGGAAAGATCTCGCAGAAACCAATAACATTGTATCAGGTTTAATAAGGTAAATGCAGGAAGAGTGTTCACAATGACCAGGCAGTCCAGAACCAGGGGATAAAAGTTTAAGGGGATGGGGTAGGCCATTTAGGACTGAGATGGGGGAAATATTCTTTACTCAGAAGCTTGTGAGCCTGTGGAATTTGCTGCTACTGAAAGCAGTTAAGGCCAAAACATGGAATGTTCCCAAGAAAAATACAGATATTGTTCTGAGGGATCAAAGGGCATGGGTCTAAAGTGGGAACAGGCGACGAAGTAGAATGATCAGCCATGATCATACTGAACAGCACAGTAGGCTCGAACATCACAGTAGTCTACTCCTGATCCTACTCTCTATGTTTCAATTCTGTTGAAGATGGGATATAAAAAAGAAATGACTGTAACACCCACAGACATCAGCACTACCTTATCACCACTGGATGAAAATCCTGTAACTCCTTATGGAACAGCAGTCTAGAAGTAGCTTCACCACAGGGGCTGCCGCAGTTCAAGAAGGTCAAGGAGATGCAGTGACTTTGAAAAGTTCCTGACTGATTGCTCTGTCTCTCATTTTTTATCCGGTTCTCAAATTGTTGAACATTCTGAGAAAAGCAGCATAGGAAATAAGAAAATATTTATGGAAGTTTGCTGAAACTGTCTACATTCATTACTGACTTGGAAATTAGACAAAGTTTTACACGGCTCTGAACCAACTATTATCTCAGGATTGCACAAAGGCTTGGCATCCATTATTTGAAACTGTTTAATTCAACTGACAATTTACATTAATTTTATTTTCTGTTTGAAATATCCCTTATCTGCGTCTGTCATCAGTGAGAGTGTAGGTTATGAACAAAAGAGATTGTGTTTATATCACAGATATTGATTACATTGCTTACTTGTTTAAGTTTATTTTGCTCAAGTTATTGTAATTTCTTTTCGATAAACTTGGTGTCCAAGATCTGTTATTCATGAAGTCTGGTTAGGAACATTTGGGCAATTTAAATGGCCAGTCAATGTTTTAATTTAGAAGTAGAAATGGAATTAGAATTTGGTTTCATTGTCACATATACACAAGTACAAGCAGACAGGAGTGCAGTGAAAACTTCACAATTCTCCATTTTGTGGTATAAAATCACAAGTACATAATGTCACTGTGTTGTGAATCCAGTGATAGTGGCACGAATCTGTTCTTGGTTGTCCTTGTGCTGTAACAATTATTTGATGTCAATGATAGCACAGAAGCAGAACTGATCTTCAGTGCAGGACAAACAATTCCTGACCATGGGAAGATAAAGTTGGGAAATCAGTAACATATAACCCAGTGATGGCCAACAACGGAATCTACATTCAGACACAAGCAGCAGAAATAATAATAAAATACCAAACAAGGGTCAAATAAACCCATAATGACAGGAGGGAGGGGAAAAGTTGGGGGGAACTTGTGGGGAGCAGGGGAAGGGGTCAGCTGGAAAGTGGGAGAAGGAGGAACAGTGAGACATAGAATGGGCTGCCGTTTCGTGAGGCGGGAATGGGACGAACGGCACCATTTACAAAGGACCCAACCTGTTCTATTCTCTCCCTCCACTTTCTGGTTTGTCCTCTCAGCCTCTTTCACACTGGCAGCCAGCTCAGTGAGAAAGATGTGCATGCAGATACTTTTCCATCATTCTCAGTCACGAGCACACACACAAGCATCTCCCAAGAGCATACTGCACGTACTCCTCAGCAAACACTACAATGATTGAACACAATAATCTTTGTTTTCAGCCCCAGTCACACAAAAGGCAAAAAAACCAACAGCTGAGGGATAACTTAAAAATGTAAAAGGAAACCTGACCAGATAACTTGAGCAATTTCCATGATGCATTGTTTCACAGACACATAGTTTCACAGATACATAGGACTGTCAAATCTTCGTACTGAGGCATCGACAGCCAAACTCCGTTTCTCAGAAAGCCCCGGTTCAAAAAAACTGGAGCCTTTCCTCCTGTTTGATCATGTTCTCCCCAAGACTTGCTGACACCAGATACTGACCTCATATAATGTCCAAACACATTGCCACACTCCAGCGTCACAGAGTCTGCAGAGTTTTTGATCATAACGAACCTGCAATTAACTTCCCAGCCTGCCCTTAACAACAAACAACAGCTTGTTTTATTTGTCTTTTTAATACAACCTGCTGCTCACAGTCCAGAGGTCACCCTTCAACTCTCAGATTCCAACCAAAAATGATGTTTTAAAAAATCAGCAATGGGCCTAACAGAGTGCATCGATTATCGACAGAGCTTTAACTAGTGACACATGTTGAGTGAGTGGAACACTACTCAGTGCAGTTTAGAACACAGAGGGAATCTCATTGAAACAAATCAAAATATGAAAGGGCTTGATAGGGTAAATGCTGAGAGGATGTTCCCTCTCATTGGAGAGTCCAGGACCAGAAAGCATGGTCTCAGAATAAAGCCCAATTTAAAACTGAGACGAGAAGGAATTTCTTGAGAGGGCTGACTGTCTTTGGAACTTTCTGCCACAGAGACCCATGGGGGCAGACTCCTTGTGTATATTTAAGGTTGAGATAGATAGATTCTTGATCAGTAGGGAAATCAAGGGTTACAGGATAAACACTGGAAAATAAACATGAGGAACGGCAGATCAGCCACAATCCTGTTGAATGGTGGAATAGGCTCAAGGGGCCAAATGGCCTACTCCTATTCCACATGGTGTTCCAGCAGATTGCAGAAGGACCTGTAACCAGTTACACAGCCTGAATGAGTGTGTTCCAGTGAACTGACTGTGGATAGAGCTTTAACATATACTGAAATAAAACTGCACCACATCCAGTTGAGAGAAACTATATGGATGTTCTGTCCACTGGGTCAGTATTTGTCTGATCAGGCAGCCAGGAGAGACTAAAGATACCTATCTATGCTATGGAAATATCAGGACAATGCCAAGGATACAGTTACCCACATTTGCTGGCCACCCAATAGTACAATCACACGGGGTACAGACCATTCCCCTGCTCCATATGTAGAACGGATTCAGTCAGACATCCAGCTGCTAAGACACGTGTACGTTTACAGGGAGGGTTGCAGGAGTTGGATTCTGGCGAGATTGCAGCTTTTCATCTCCCCTTCATATTTCACTTTTACTGCAGTAAACCTCCCTCCGAGAGTAATCAAACAAAACTGCAGAGTCCCAGATGGAGATATTGGAGCAGATTGGGGACAGAGGGTTAGAAGAGTGAGGAAGGGGAAGAGAGAGACCGGGTACGGCGGGGGCGAGGCAACATACGGTCACGCCCACTCACTGTGGCGTCACCACGTTAACTGATCTGGCACACTGCCCCATCGCGCTGAAGCAAGACTGGCGGCCGTTGACCGGGGCCTGTTTCTGGGAAGAAGCCTGAGACTCTCTG
>NW_025975498.1:0-7907 GCF_021869965.1 Rhincodon typus
GAATTGTAACAGAGGGGCAACAACTAATCCTTTTCATGTTATAGAAGTTACACAGCAAGGAATATCTAGAGTCATTGAGTCATTCGGCACAGAAACAGACCCTTCGGTCCAACCAGTCCATGCTGACCATAATCCCAAACTAAACCAGTCCCACCTGCCTGCTCCTGGCCCATATCCCTCCAAACCTTTCCTATTCATGTACTTATCCAAATGTCTTTTAAATGTTGTAATTGTACCCACATCCCCCACTTCCTCAGGAAGTTCACTCCACGCGCAAACCACTCTCTGCATAAAACATTTGCCTCTCATGTCATTTTAAAATCTTTCTCCTTTCACCTTAAAAATGTGCCCCCTAGTCTTGAAATCCCCCACCCTAGGGAAATGACACCTACCATTAACCCCATCTATACCCCTCATGATTTTATAAACCCCTATAAGGTCACCTCTCAACCTCCTGTGCTCCAGTGAAAAAAGTCCCAGCCTATCCAGTCTTTCTTTATAGCTCAAACCTTCCATACCTGGCAACATCCTGGTAAATCTCTTCTGAATCCTTTCAGCTTATTAATATCCTTCCTATAACTGGGCGACCAGAGCTGGACACAGTGCTCCAGAAGGTTAAAACAAGTGAATTAGGAGTGAGAGTAGGCCACTCGGCCCATCAAGCCTGCTCTGCTACTTGATTTGACTGGGGCTCAACCCAAAGTTCCCACCAATCCCATTGGCTAACTTGTTAGTCAAGAATCTATCTCTGTCCGCTTTCAAAATGTGCGATGGCTCGGAACATATTTTTGATCGTGGCTTTTCTGAATTCAATGCTTCTTTCTCTAAGTGTGAAGAGGAAGGCCCCAATGTCTTCCAGTCACTGTGACACATGAGGAGGCCATTCTGCCCATCGAGTCCGTGCAGGCTCTCAGTGTCAGTCCCATTCCCCCAGAGCCACTGAAAGTTTGTTCCTCGCAAGTGCCCGGATAATTTCCTTCTCAAATCGCTTATTGTCTCCAGTTCCACCAGGACCCTCATAGGCAGTAAGTTATCACCAAGACCTGAGCAGAATTTGAGAGGGAGTGAGGGGGAGGATAGAGAGATCACTCACATGGTTTGCAGCATGAGGGTTGGGCGAGGAAAGAATGTTTGAGTTTACTGGGGTCTGTCACAGCTTGGAGAAAGAGGAAAAGGATGTTCTCTCATTTGAGGATGAAGTCTGACATTTCTGTGTTCAGCCTGAAGGCCTGAAGGCATCTCCTGGTTGGGGTTGATGTCAACAAATTGATTATTCAGGGAAGAAACACTGAAGATTGTCAGGACCAGAATTCGGCACAGATTTCCATTCTGTGTACATTGTGACTGTTTATTCACGAGTGTAAGAAAATCTAAGGACTGTCGCATCATAAAACCATAAGATATAGGAGCAGAATTAGCCCATTTGGCCAATCGGATCTGCTCCACCATTCGATCATGGCTGGTATGTTTCTCAACCCCATTCTCCTGCCTTCTCCCCATAACCCTTCATCCTCTTGCCTGTCAAGAATCTATCTATCCCTGTCCACTCGGCCCATCAAAAGCAGCTCTGACCCTCGGAAGAGCATCCCACCCAGACCCACCCCATATCGGGGTGGGGGGCGGGGCATCTTTGAAGGTGGGGCTTTGAGTTTGAGTTGGGCCTTGTGGAATCCATCAGATGCCCTTCCCACGCTCTACCCAGGGCAATCGCCAACCCAGTAAAAACCACCTGAGATTTTCCACACCTGGGTCAGGTATTGGGGTCTGTCTGCCATTAAACTTTCTGAGGGCTTTAGCTGCCCCCGTTGGAAGGGGTAGATGTGGAGGTGGGGAAGATCACACCATACACATAGCCTGGCTCCATGGGGGATATCAGACAAGGGGAAGGAAGAGCATACTATTTATTACATTACTAGAATTTCAGATCCTTTTTTTAAATTCACTCACAGGATGTGGGTGTTGCTGGTTGGGCCCAGCATTTATAGCCACGTCCCTAGTTGCCCCTTGAGAAGGTGGGGGTGAGCTGCCTTCTTGAACTGCTGCAGTCCCATGTGTTGTAGGGTGACCCACATTGTCCCTTAGGAGGGAATTCCAGGATTCTGACCCACTGACAATGAAGGAACGGGGATATATTTCCAAGTCAGGATGGTGAGTGCCTTGGAGGGGAACTTGTGTGTGCCGGTGTTCCCATATATCTGCTGTCCTTGTCCTTCTAGATGGAAGTGGTCGTGGGTTTGGAAGGTGCTGTCTGAGGATCTTTGGTAAATTTCTGCAGTGCTGCTACTACTGAGCGTCGGTGGTGGGGGGAGTGGATGTCTGGGGATGTGGTGCCAATCAAGATTTGTCCTCGGTGGTGTCAAGCTTCTTGAGTGTTCTCAGAGTATAAGATTATTATAAGACTATAAGATACAGGAGCAGATTTAGCCCATTTGGCCCATCGAGTCTGCTCCACCATTTGATCATGGCTGGTATGTCTCTCAACCCCAATATCCCGCCTTCTCCCTGTAACCCTTGATCCTTTTACTGATCAAGAGCCTATCTCTCTCTGTCTTAAATACACTCAATGACTTGGTTTCCACAGCCCTTTGCGACAATGAGTTCCACAGAGTCACCACCCTCTGGCTGAAGAAATTCCTCCTCATCTCAGTTCTAAAGGGTCATCCCTTCACTCGGAGGCTGTGTCCTTGGGTCGCGGTCTCTCCCACTAATGGAAACATCTTCTCCACTTCCACTCTATCCAGGTCTCTCAGTATTCTGTAAGTTTCAATCAAATCCCCCCTCATCCTTCTAAACTCCATTGAGTACAGACCCAGGGTCCTCAGCTGCTCCTCATATGACAAGCCAGTCATCCCCAGGATCATTCTTGTAAACCTCCTCTGGACTCCCTCTAATGCCAGTACATCCTTAAATACGGGGCCCAAAACTGTTCACAATATTCCAAATGCAGTCTGACCAGAGCCTTATACAGCCTCAGCAATACATCCCTGCTTTTGTATTCTAGCCCTTTTGAGATTAATGCTAACATTGCATTTACCTTCCTAACTGCCAAATGAACCTGCCTGTTAACCTTAAGGGAATCCTGAACTAGGATTCTCAAGTCCCTTTGTGTTTCAGATTTCTGAAGCTATTCCCCATTTAAAAACTAGCCTATGCCTCTATTCTTCCTACCAAAGTGCATTACCTCACACTTTCCCACATTGTACTCCATCTGCCACTTCCTTGCTCAGTCTCCTAACCTTCCAACTCCATCTGCAGCCTCCCCGCTTCCTCAACAGTACCTGTCCCTCCACCTATTTTTGTGTCATCTGCAAACTTAGCAACAATGCCTTCAGTTCCTCCATCCAGATCATTAATGTATAACGTGAATAGCTGTGGTCCCAACACTGACCCCCGTGGGACTCCACTAATCACCAGATGCCATCCTGAAAAAGCCCCCTTTCTCCCCACTCTCTGTCTTCTGCCAGTTAACCAATTCTCTAAATATGCCTGTACCTTGCCTCTCAGTCCATGACCTCTTAATTTATTTGGCTGCCTCCTGTGCTGCACCTCGTCTAAGGCCTTCTGAAAATTCAAATAGATCACATCCACTGGCTCTCCTCTGTCCAACATGTTAGTTACATCTCAAAGAATCCTAACAGATTTGTCAGGCACCACCTTCCCTTGATGATGCTGTGCTGAGTCAGCATTAATTTATCATGCACTTCCATGTACTCTGCAATCTCATCCTTAATAATGGACTCTAACATCTTACCAACGACCCAGGCCAGGCTAATCGAGGTCAGGTACCACCCATCCAGGCAAGTGGGGAGTATTCCATCACACTCCTGACTTGTAGATGGTGGACAGGCTTTGGGGAGTCAGGAGATGAGTTACTTGCCACAATATTCCCAGCTTCTGACTTGCTCTTGTAGCCACTGTGTTAATGTGGTGAGTCCAGTTGAGTTTCTGGTCAATGGTAACCCCCAGGATGTTGATCGTGGGGGATTCAGTGATGGTAACACCATTGAATGTCAAGGGGTGGTGGTTAGATTGTCTCTTATTGGTGATGGGCATAGCCTGGCATTTGTGTGGCATTAATGTTACTTGCCACTTGTCAGACCAAGCCTGGATATTGTCCAGATCTAATAAAAGCACAATACTGCAGGGAGTCTGAAACAAACAGAGAAATGAAAACAGCAAGTGCTGGAGAAACTCAACAGGTCTGGGAGAGAGAAACAGAATTGACGACTCAGGTCAGCTGTGGCTCCTCTCCAGAACATCCACAGCAGTTTCTGCTGAGTCTGGGTCTGGGCCTGGGTCCAGGTCCGGGTCTGGGCCTGGGCCTGGGTCTGGCTGTACGGGGGTACAGGCTGTTCCCATATCTGAGGAGTTACCAATGGAGGTGAATATTGCGTCCCTATGTGAGATTCAGTGAGTCAGATAATCATCCTGCTGTTTCTCAAATGATCTGAAAGTGTGAGCTTTGATGAAATGGAAGTCTTACTGCAACTGTACAAGGTGCTGGGGAGTCACGTCTGGAGTATGTGAGCAGTTTTGATCCCCTTATTAAAGGAAAACTCTCATTTCATCAGAGGCCGTTCAGAGCAGGTTCACTGGGATGGTCCCGGGTATGGGAGGCATTGTCTTCTGGGCAAATGCTTCACTATTTGGGACTGTACTCCCTGGGGTTTAGGAGAATGGGAGGTGATCCCATTGAAACATACAGGGGTCTTAAGGGGATTGACAGGGTAAATGCTGAGAGGATGTTCCCCCTCATGGGAGAGTCTGGGACCAGGGGACACAGTCTCAGAATAAAAGGGCACCAATTTCAGACTGAGATGAGGAGGAATTTCTTCTCTCACGGGGTTGTGAGGCTTTGGAGATCTCTGCCACAGAGAGCTGTGGGAGCAGGGCCCTTGTGTGTATTTAAGGCTGAGATAGATTCTCGATCAGTCGGGGAATCAAGGGAGAGGGCAGAAAAGTGGAGGTGAGGAACACCGGATCAGCCACGATCCTGTTGAATCGTAGAATTCCTACAGTGTGGGCGCAGGCCATTCGGCCCATTGAGTCCACACTGACCCTCTGAAGAGCAGACCATCCAGACCAATCTCCCAACCTAACCCTGTAACCCTGCATTTCCCATGGCTAACCCACCTAAACCTGCACTTCCCGTGGGGACTATGGGCAAGTTCACACGATCAAGCAATTAGAATGGTGCAGTAGGCTGAAGGGGGCTGAATGGCCTACACCTGTTCCTGTCCCCTATGGTCCAAATCCTACTGTGGGGCTTGAACGCAGCCACCCAAGAGCTGAGAAAATTACCAGCTGAGCCAGGCTGACACCCGCTGCTTCGAATTAGACACGGGGTTTGTTGGGGGTGGGGGGGGGGGGGGCGGCGACTTAACGACAAGGGCTGGGGCCAATGGGATCTGTACCATTTGTCACCAGCTCCATTTACCCCACGTGGCTCTTGGTTCAAATCCCAAACAGCTCCCCTCACCTCCCTGCACCTGATCAGATGAGGAGAATGTTTTCTCGCACAGCATTCTCAGTTTGTGGAGCTCACTAGCCCAGGGAGTGGTGAGGTGGCCCCGCTGACTGTTTTTAACGTGGACATAGATAGATCCTTGACTGAAAAAGGGAGTCTGTTGTGACTGAGGGGAGGGGGCATGGTGTTTGGGCTGGAACAGGTCACCATCAGATCAGCTGCACTTTGATTGAACAGTACAGCAGATTCAAGGGGCCGAATGGCTTCCCGTTCCATTCTCATAGGTTCCTGTATTAGCCCCTGGCCTGGGTTTTCCCAGCAACATTGATGTCAATAGGGTCTTGGAGCAGATTCCCTAGAATTATTCTGGGGTTACACGGGGAAAATTGATGAAGAGATGTAACGTAGATGAGGCTGATATTCACTTGAACGTTGCAGACATAGGGATGACTTAACTGGGGGGAGGCAGGGATTTATGGGGAGCTGATGGCCTCGTGGTATTATCATTGGGCTATTAATCCACAGACTGGGCTAATGTTCCAGAGATCCCATGGCAGGCGGGGGTTTTAAATTCATTAAAAGTCTAATGATGAGCATGTTGGGCAGAGGGAGACCCATCTGGCTCACTCATGTCCATTGGGGAAGGAAATCTGCCATCCTTACCCTAGTCTGGCCCACACGTGACTCCAGACCCACAGCAACGGGGCTGACCCTTAACTGCGCCCCCCCCCCAGGGACAATAAATGCTGACCCAGCCAGCGATGCCCACATCCTGTGAGTGAACCAAAACCACCGGCTGAATTAAGATTAAAAGCCAAGACATGAAGCCTGATCTGAGGCCCCTAAATTGTCCCGATTTTCCACCAGGGGCCAGCCTCAATGTCTACTGATGGGATCAACGTTGCGGAGTTGTGTTGGGAGAGAGGTGGTAATGTCTCTGTGGGTTGTTCATTCCAGGGTGTTACACAAAGTGGCAGTTTCCTCACATCCATCACTGTCAATCTGCTGGTCCCTGTTTAAATGGAGCAGTTGCCTACTCAGGCTTGTCACAGCTCCGCTCCCATCTCCAGACAGCTCCGAGTGGGCAGGACAAGATGATCATGCACAGTGTGAAACACCGTGCGAAATGTTCCTGCTGCCTGCAGCCTCTCCTCTCATTTCCCTCCTGTTCTCTGCTGGCTCCTGCTCGAACAGATAGTGTCACAATCGTGTTTATAAAGGGCTCACATCCTGCTTGATGTAACGAGGAAATCTTCCCCCAAGTGGTGGATGATGAGCAATGTCAGATTACATTGAGTTCCAGGGAAGAGGATTAAAACATACAGCTCCATCAGTGCGGTTCTCAGGCGTAAAATATGCCCACGGTTCCTTTTTTTTTAACAAAACACCCTGTTCAGAGATGCTTTTACAAACCTCTGGAGCAGGTGGTTCTTCAGGCTGGATCTCCTGGCTCAGAGTAGGTACACTACCACCACAAGAGCCCCAAATTTGCAAAGTGTACGCGCCAGTGTTGGGCTGGGATAGAAAAGGTCAAAAATCACACGTCACCAGGTTATAGTCCAACAAGTTTATTTGAAAACACAAGCTTTCGGAGCCTCGCTCCGTCCTCAGGTGTTAGTGTGGAAGGGAAGGTATACCGACACAGAATTTAAACACAGAAAGACAACAACGCTAACAACCCTGTGTGTGTGTGAGAGAGAGTGTGTATCAGAGAGAGAGATAGAGAGAGAGAGAAAGAGTGTGTGTGTATGAGAGAGAGAGTGTATCAGAGAGAGAGACAGAGAAAGTGTGTGTGTGAGAGAGTGTGTATCAGAGAGAGAGAAAGAGTGTGTGTGTGAGAGAGAGTGTGTGTATGTCTGTATGTGTTTGTGTGAGTGTTTGTGTGTGTGTATGATTGTGTGTGTGTGTGTGTGTGAGTGTGTGTGTGTGAGTGTGAGAAAGAGTGTGAGTATCAAAGAGAGAGAGAAAGAGTGTGAACGTGTGTGAGAGAGTGTGTGTGTGTGTCTGTATGTGTTTGTGTGAGTGTGTGTGAGTGTGCGTGAGTATGTGTGTGTGCGTGAGTATGTGTGTGTGTGACAGAGAGAGTGTGTATCAGAGAGAGAGAGAAAGAGTGTGTGTGAGAGAGAGTGTGTGTGTGTCTGTGTGACTGTGTGTGTGCGTTTGTGTGTGTGTGTGTGAGACAGAGTGTGCATATCAGAGAGAGAGAAAGAGTGTGTGTGTGAGAGAGAGTGTGTGTATCAGAGAGAGAGAGAGAAAGTGTGTTTATGTGAGAGAGAGTGTGTGTGTATGTCTGTATGTGTTTGTGTGAGTGTGTGTGTGAATAAGTATGTGAGTGTATGTGTGAGAGAGAGAGAGTGTGTGTGTGTGTGTGAGCAAGAGAGAGAGACAGAGTGTGTGTGTGTGTGTGAGGGAGTGTATGTGTTAGAGAATGTGTGTGTGT
>NW_025975499.1:0-7907 GCF_021869965.1 Rhincodon typus
AGCGAAACGTCAGCTTTCCTGCTCCTCTGATGCTGCCTGGCCTGCTGTGTTCCTCCAGCTCCACACTGTTATCTCTGACTCCAGCATTGGCAGTTCTTACTATCTCCAAATCTAAACAGAATTTTGTTTTGCTTCTGACTTAGTCCTACAAAACAAAAACAAAACCAAGAAATTTGAAGTAGGAGCAGATCAATGTTTTCTCAATGTTGTACAGCCACATGGCAGATTGAATGCTCCTGTGCAAGTTGTGTGGCAACAATTGCAAGTTACCACCTGTGGTACAATTAAACAAAGAACCATACAACAAAAGAAATTAACAGAACATTGCAGCAGAAAAATAGAGGTGAACAAGTACGCATTCACCATTCCATTTGCTCTTCTTGGTTTCAGGCCCCCATGATCATGCACTGACAGTGACTGGACTATCAGCACCATATGATCCAGGCATAATACAAAACACAGAACTGCAGATGCTGGAAATCTGAAACACAACCTAAAAATGCTGGAGAAACTCAGCAGGTCTGGCAGCATCTGTAGGGAGAGAAGCAGAGTTAATGTTTCAAGTCCAGTTACTCTTCATCAGATGAAGGGTTACATATTATGCTGGCACTTCTTTAAAAGAGTGCATTTTATGCATTTCCACATGCAACATAAGAGCTTTGCTAGAACATGTGTTTGCAATTATATAAAGAAAAGCCTAAAAGCTAATAACAGCTTATATCCAAGGATACAAGACAGAGGAAGAAGTACAACAGAAGAAATGATGGGCAGCATTAAATGAATGCGACAGGGTTTTCACCTGCCAGCTGGGCAGCCAACAATAGACTTCGTGTCCCCTCCTTTTGGGAATTAAGTTCCTTCCCCAAGACCAAAGCAATCCCATTCCTTCCTCTCTCTCGCCCAATCAGAGGCCAGCAGATGTAGGAGGAGTGGCTGCTGCTGGAGATGGAGGCCTAGGACATTGGGTAGGCATTTCAGTGCCACTTCCACATGGCAAACCCAAACTCCATCCAAAATCAAACTTCATGGAAACTCAAATATGACTTTGTGCAAGAAGTAATTTTGGAGGCAATGTGCCCACAGTAAACCTTTGCCCAATCTACCACAAAGGAATGCATTGAAAATAATTTGGACTGGGTTTTGCTTTCATCAGTGAGGTGAGGGTGAGTGGTCAGCTCTCTACACCCAAATCTCCTCTGCTCATTTTGATCAATATACCCTTTAAATGACAGTAAAATGACCAGGACCCACATAAATGCTGGGAAGTTATGCATTGTTAATGCCCAGCTTATCCATCAAATTGGATATTCAAAGATTATTCCACTCATTCTTGTTCTAAAATTGTCAATGAACAGATTTTCTGGAAAATTCTTGATGTGGAGTGAAAATTGTATCCTTTTTGGTCTAAAGTTGAAACTAGGACAAGTTTCTGAAAACAATTTTGCGCAATGAGACGCAGCTGTGAGTGATGATAAGTTGCAGACGCAGGAGAACTGCCCAAGAAACTTTCCTCATTTAGCACTACACTGATTGCACAAAGTAGGTCTAATACTGAGAATTTGAGCAGGTCAAGAATGATATTGATAGTTGTCTGAGACACTTACTTAGCAAGCTACCTAGGCAGGGTCTCATACAAAACCTTTGAAATGGGAACGACATTAGTAAAGTTCTGTAGTTTTCCAAACACAAAGGAATGCACAATTTTCCCAGGACGCATTTGAAAATGTTTATATTATTGACAAGCTATGAACTCTTGTCAAGAAATATTAAGACCTAGATGTCTAAACTGGATCTCTCTGAATTGAGCCTGGCAATAATAATGTGCAATTAACTGCAGCCTTTTTTGATAGCTGCTCATTTCCACAATCTTTGTGACAAGCCAACACTTACCATGCTGTTTATCAGCACAGGGCCAATATAATGAGTGATTAGTACCACTTAAAGATGACATGTACTCCTCATAGCTAGCCTATGAGGTGCAATGTAAGCTGGATCAGGTGCTGGGAGTTGTTGAAAATGTTCTGACCTGGGGAAAATGTGTCATTGCACGACATTAGAAAGCAAGTATCCAAGATTTCCTAATTCTGCACTGATGGTGTTGGCGAAGGAGGTGGAAGGGAGGAGAGATGTCCTGTAGCTTCAGAAGGTAATATATCCTTCAGTCACATATTCACGAAGTAGTGGCAACAGTCAGCAGTCAATATCATGGGCCAAATCCCAAAGACTGAGATGCAGTGCTACAAAGAAGTTCTGTTGTCTCACTTCAGTAAACGAGGTCAGGGAATGGATCTTCAAACGCTACAACCTATCAACTGCCCTGCTCTTCCTAAGTCTGAATGAATGAATGTTCAGTGAACAGTGAGCCTCAGTGACCTTCTTTCCACAAAAGTGAACAGAAAACTGCAAAATATTACGAATATCTCCAGTCTGGAAGGAACAGGTGCATAATTGTTCATCACAGCAGTCACTGCCAGTGTCAGTAGTGACCATAGCAATTTCAGTTATGATGTCCTTACTGAAATGTGAACAGATCATTGGTCATTTCTCAACGAGGTTCTGTTAGGAGAATTGCTTGCCGAATATTTAGGGGCTGATAATGACTCTTGTTGAGTGCCCTTCTTGGCTTGTAGCCCCAACACCACCTGCTCTATAACCCCTCCCTACTCCACTCTGTAATAGCAGCATTTGTGTTCACTGTTGACTTGCCAAAGGAAATCTCCAGCTGAGCACTGTAGTCTGGGAGGAATTGAATGTTGCAAAAACCCTTAAATCAGCAATAGCTTCTTGAACACTGCAACAACACTTCCTGTAGGCCTCTAAAAATTGAAGTAATTATAGAAATCACAACTTGTAGAATTGCAGCAACATACATAATGAACCAACCAGCAACCAGCTGCAACTGGTTTATGATCACTTTAAAGTTTATTGATGAAGGCTCCTTCTTGCAGCTGAATGTGTGCAATGTGGAGATTGGGTGTGAGTAGAGAGTCAGCATTGCTCACACATTGATACTATGTTCTAATGCTCCTTATATTATGGTGAATGTTGACTACATGTTTGCAAATACTAATCGCAGTGCCCAGCATCATTCTCCTCCTAAGTGGATATGTGCCCTGCAGATACTATTTTGTACCTCAAAGGGCACTCATGTGAAACACATGTGACAATAATCCCAATTTCTCACCACTGGCCTTTTCCTGACTTCAAAGAAAGCAGATCACCAAGCCACCACATGCAAGACATGTTGCACTATCTCAGGAAGGATGTACTGGCCCTGGAGCGGGTTCAGAGGAGGTTCATTAGAATGGTCCCAGGAATGAAAAGCTTAACATATGAGGAACATTTGAGGACTCTGGGACTATACTCATTGGAGTTTAGAAGGATGAGGGGGAATCTAATTGAAACTTAGAGAATACTGAATGGTGTGGACAGGGTGGATGTTGGGAAGATGCTTCCATTGGTAGGAGAAACTAGGACCCAAGGGCACAGCCTTAGAGTAAAGGGAAGACCTTTTAGAACGGAGATAAGGAGAAACTTCTTCAGCCAGAGAGTGGTGAATCTATGGAACTCCCTGCCACAGAAGGCTGTGGAGGCCAGGTCATTGAGTACATTTTAGACTGAGATAGATAGGTTCTTGATTATCAAGGGGATCAAGGGTTACAGGGAGAAAGCAGGAGAATGGGGTTGAGGAACTTATCAGCCATGATTGAATGGCGGAGCAGACTCGATGGGCCGAATGGCCTATTTTCTGCTCCTATGTCTTATGGTCTTATGCACTAAGTTATTTGCCAGCAGAGTTGTTTCTGTGTCATGATAATAGCATCATAAAGGTACCTTCCAAATAATACTGCTCACTTTTCCAAAATGAAGCCTATGTTTACTGGGTATCCGTGGGTTTCCAAGACAGATGGAGAAACACACTGAAAAGGGGAATTAATAGTGAAACTGTCTTGTGTTTTAAGCAATGTGGACTTTTGCCTTTAAAATTTCAGCTTTTACATAAAGCTTTAGATTTGCTGTAATGTTGTTCAAGATTTTTCTTCAATTTACCTTGCTATATCTCTATATTCTTCAGTCTTCAAAGAGATTGGAATCAACACAATGGTTGGAATCTTAAAGGGCCCTGGACAATGTGGGCTATACTGAGAAATCCGTGCAAATTATGTGAGAAGTCCAATGAGGCTTTTCTTAATGTCAGAAGCAACTTATTGCATTTTCCAACACAGTTCCGGCTGTCAACATAAGGTTCTTTTTGGAGAGTGGCAAGGTGCCTATTAATGGAGATCATTGCTTGTTATCACACTTATTAACACTGAATCTCACCTTATAAGTATGCACTTTCCTATCGTACAATAGAACAAATAGTAACTAGATGCCAAGAATTCCCATTACAGCCATGCACGTTGGCATCTGATACATGCCTTCCTCTGTGTACCCTCATGCCATATCTCTGATCCAAGTACAGTACGCTTCTTATCTCAGTGCTACTCTTTGGATTCACCAGCCCCTCTCATTGTAATGCTTGATGCAAGGGAACATTGCACACACAGAGTGGCATCCAAGCTCACAGACTGGACTTGGCTGCATCTCAGGGCTGCTTGCTTGCTCTCCTAGTGCTCATCTAACTTGCACCTCCTTGGATGGTCTCAGCCTTCTGCCTTCCCCTGCCTTGCCTTTTGGGGTAGGCACAAAGCCAGACTGCTTGTCACAGTTGTCAGCAATCACCAGTCAGAGGGTGGACATGTTGCTGACAACAACATGACATTACCATCTTGTCTCTTTCTCCCTCATAATATAACACTTTCTCCTGCACTGAAAGGAAATGAGGAATTGAGTGAGATGAAAGTAAGGCGGGATACACGTTGAGGGAAAGGTGATGAGGTATTTTGAATGAGTGAGTAGGCCACATAGGGTTAGTAGTTTGGGTGGTCTGGGTCGGGGGGTTAGGAAATAGCAAGTGAGGGAAGATATTGCATGCAATTCTGAGAGTGGTACACCACATGCCTTGGTAGGAGGTGAATGCATTAGCAGAGACAGAGTATTGAGATAACAGGTAGAAGTTAGTGGCACCCACTCTATCATTGACCTGTTTCCTACACTGTTAGGCATTCCTCCAGATAGATGAAACTGCAGGGATCCAGGTGGCAACTTTGGACCAGTCTGGTAAGGTCTGGTGTTGTGGACCCACTACCAGGTCTAGGGCTAGTCAATAATGCCCCTCTACAACACCCTGTTCACCAGGATATTCATTCTCTGTCCGAAAAGCAGGGCACCAACTTTCCCTTCTTTTCTGAGTTTGTAGCAAATGTCACAAACTATGTAGGGCAGCCGTGGGCTGACATTGCTTCACCAGATGTGTAACAGCCATTTAAAATTGTTCTAGTCTCAAGGAAGCCAGTCTATTCTGGCATAACCCCGCAGTTAGAGAATGCTTCTGGTCACTGTGAGGAGTAGAATCAAGCTAGCACCAGATGAGAGGGGCACCACAGTAGGTAGTTAATAAGGTCACTTGGAGACAATTGCATGAGAAAACTCATGAGGTCTCGTGGAGAGAAACCTTCAAGAAACCCAACAAAGATGACACTTAGCCAAAATATGGTAAGATTCAACACAATAGTTCCCATTCTGTGATTTTTTTTTGAAAAAGGAAACACTTTATAGGCTTTGGTAAAATTTAACCTCGATATATTGCAATGTCTATAAACTGTGTTTGGCACAAGATATAATTTGTCACTAAAAGTTTATTAACCAGAATTAATGGGCCAGATCTTGCTGAAAAATGATGCTGCATTAATGATGCACATCATTATTAATGTGCAAATTGACCAGTATCTTCTAACAGTTAAGCCATGAGTTCTACCACATTTTAACATTAAACAAGCATTATCTCTCCCTTCGATTCCCTATTATTTTTACATTGCATTTTCACATTAACTACTTTTTAAACTTGCACTGAAAGTTAGGTCTGGTGAGTGTAAGTACACTTTTAACCACATAGTAATTGTTAATGCAATGCCAATCCATCCTTCTTGCTCTAAAGGGAACAATGAAAACTGTTTCTCTCATTCCTATATGTAGGCACAACTGCTAAAGATTTTTAAAAATGCTTTATACTCTTTTCTTACTTTTCCTTTCACCCCCACACTTTCTCATAATTACATTTTCAATTTTATTTCTTCTCGTGGATTTGACTTGCCCTCTTTCGCTGTTACTTTTCTAGCTGTTTCTTACTGTCCTTAAATATCATTGGTTAAGGTGCTATACTGGTTACCCTTCTTTTCACTGTCATCCCTAATGCTCCACTGCCTGCCACTCTGTTCCAGCTTGTACTTTCAGCTAAACATTTCTGAGCTGAAGGATGCACTAAAGCTCCAGTATACAACACCCACCACAGAAAGTTATGCTGCACTCCAGCAACATCTGGCCCATTGTAAACAGCAATCCAATGCAGCAAAAGGTTGAAATGCAGCTGACACAGTGATTACTTGGCAGGAACAGAAAACAAGCCTTTGCCAAAGTGAACTTTCAAATGGGCCATTCCAGTGATAGTTTATTTCCTTGCATTTGACAAATCTTAAAAATTATTCTTATTGTAAAGTAAAAGCAAAATCAATTGCCTGAAGCAGACAATTTGGTGGGAGGCATATTGATAAAATAAAGAGATTCTTGAATCAGTGAACAAAGTTGAAAAAAAAATGTAATCAACCTGTTCTGACATGTAATGACAGGGTAGGTGGGACTTAGAGTCAGACAGCACAGATACAAACTCTTCGGCCCAACTCGACCATGCCGACCAAACATCTCAATCTGACCTAGTCCCATTTGCCAGCATCTGGTCCATATCTTTCTAAACCCTTCCTATTCATATACCCAGATTCCTTTTAAAAATTGTTATTGTACCAACCTCCACCACTTCCTCTGGCGGTTCATTCCATACACATGCCAACCATCTCAGTGGTTAGCACTGCTGCCTCACAGTGTCAGGGACCCAGGTTCTATTCCACTATCTGTGTGGAGTTTGCGTGTTTCCTCCCACAGTCCAAAGATGTGCAGGTTAGATGGATTGGCCATGTTTAGTTGCCCATAGTATCCAGGGATGTGCAGGCTTGGTGGATTTTTTTTTCTATTCATTTGTGGGATGTTGGCGTCGCTGGCTGTGCCAACATTTCCTGCCCATCCCTATGTGCCCTTGAGAAGGTGGTGGTGAGCTGCCTTCTTGAACCGCTGCAGTCCTCCTGCTGTGGGTTGACCCACAATGCTATGAGGGAGGGAATTCCAGGATTTTGACCCAGTGATAGTGAAGGCACGGCGATGGTGAGTGGCTTGGAAGGGAACTTGGAGGTGATGGTGTCCCTATGTAACTGCATTTGTTCTTTCAGATGCAAATGGTCATGGTTTGGAAGGTGCTATCTGAGGATCTTTGGTGAATTTCTGCAGTGCATCTTGTAGATAGTACACACTGCTGCTACTGAGTGTCGGTGGTGGAGGGAATGAATGCTTGTGGATTAGAACATAGAACATAGAACATTACAGCGCAGTACAGGCCCTTCGGCCCTCGATGTTGCGCTGACCTGTGAAACCAATCTGAAGCCCATCTAACCTAAACTATTCCATTATCATCCATCTGTTTATCCAATGACCATTTAAATGCCCTTAAAGTTGGCGAGTCTACTATTTTTGCAGGCAGGGCATTCCACGCCCTTACTACTCTCTCAGTAAAGAACCTACCTCTGACATCTGTCCTTTATCTATCACCCCTCAATTTAAAGCTATGTCCCCTCGTGCTAGCCACCACCATCCGAGGAAAAAGGCTCCCACTGTCCACCCTATCTAATCCTATGATCATCTTGTATGTCTCTATTAAGTCACCTCTTAACCTTCTTCTCTCTAACGAAAACAGCCTCAAG
>NW_025975500.1:0-7907 GCF_021869965.1 Rhincodon typus
AGGAACAGGAAAGTTGACGTTTCGGGTCAGGACCCTTCATTTCTGAAGAAGGGTCCTGACCTGAAATATCAGCTTTCCTGTTCCTCTGATGCTGCCTGGCCTGCTGTGTTCCTCCAGCTCCACACTGTGTTATCTCTATTTATATGGCTAGTCCAGTTCAGTTTCTGATCAATGGTAACTCCCCAGGATGTTGATAGTGGGAGATTCAGGGATTGTGATGACATTTGAATGTCAAAGAGAAATGATTAAATTTTCTCTTGTTGGAGATGGTCATTACCTGCCACTGTTTAGTGCAAATGTTACTCGCCACTTTACAGCCCAAGCCTGGATATTGTCCAGGTCTTGCCCAATTTGGCCATGGACTGCTTCAGTATCTGAAGAGTTGTGAATGGCGCTGAACATTGTGCAATTATCAGTGAACATCCCCATTTCTGACCTTACGTTGGAGGGAAGGTCATTGATGAAGCAGCTGAAGGTGGTTGGGTGTTGGACACTACCCTGAGGAACTCCTGCAGAGATGTCCTAGAGCTGAGATGACTAAACTCCATTACCAAAACCATCTTCCTATGTGTCTTAATTCATGAAATTTAAATTCCACCATTTGCTGTCGTAGGTTTCAACTTCTGCCTCTGGAGCATGACTATAACATTAACACTACGTTACCCTACAATTTTCTAATATCAGGGTTTCCACAGTGATTATGTGGCCTTTGTATTTATGTTGTTTTATCTGTCGTTACCATGGTTTTCCACTGCTGGTATTGTGACTCCATTCAGCAGAGAGATTCCCCAAGATTCCCATTTTCCTCCAGTGTTTCTAGGACTCATTGATGCCACACTGGCAGAACCCAAACTGGGCATCACTAAGCGGGTTATTTCTGAGCAGGTGCTGCTTGATAGCACTGTTGATGACACCTTTCATCGCTTTGCCGATGATCGAGAGCAGAGTGATGGGGTGGTAATTGGCCGGGTTGGATTTCTCCTGCATTTTGTGTACAGGACAGAGCTGACAATCTTCCACATTGTTGTGTAGGTGCCAGTGTTGTTGGTGCATTGGAACAACTTGGCTGGGGGAGCAACTAATTCCAGAGGACAGGCCTCAGTACTGTTGCTGGAATGTTTTCTCAGCCCATAGCTTTTCCAGCGCTTCCAGCTGTTTCTTGATATCACGTGGAGTGAATCAAATTGGCTGAAGACAGGCATCCATGATGCTGGACACCACTGGAAGAGGCCAAGATGGATCTTCAACTTGGCATTTCTGGCTGAAGATTATTGAAAACGCTTCAGCCTTATCTTTTGCACTGACATGCCGGGCTCTTCCATCATTGAGGATAGGGATATTTTGTGGAGCCTCCCTCTCCAGAGAGCTGTTCAGTTGTTCACCACCATTCTCAACTGGATGTGGCAGGACTGCAGAGCTTAGACTTGATCCATTGGCAATGGGATCATTTAGCTCTGTCGACCACTTGCTGCTTTCGCTGTTTGGCGTGCAATTAGACCAGTGTAGTGGCTTCCCCAAGATCACACTTCATTAGGAACAAAAACAAAGTTGCTGGAAAAGCTCAGCAGGTCTGGCAGCATCTGTGAAGGAGAAAACAGAGTTAACGTTTCAGGTCTGGTGACCCTTCCTCAGAACACTTCCTTAGTGCTGTTCCTGGCATATCCTCTTGCACTCTCCATTGAAGCAGGGATGACCCCTTGGTTTGAAGGTAATGGTTGAGTGGAGGTTAAGCCAGGTCATGAGGTTACAGACTATGATCGAATGCAGTTCTGTTGTTGATAGTCCACAGCATCTCACGGATGCCCAGTTTTGAGTAGTTAGATCGAAATTTGTCCCATTTAGCACAGTGGTAGAGCCACACAAAGTGATAGAAGATATCTTCAACCTGAAGATAGGACTTAATCTTCACACTGATCACTCCCACTGATACTGTTGTGGACAGACCAGTCTGTGACAGGTAGATGGTAGGGATGAGGTTAAGTGTGTTTTTTGCCTCTTGTTGGTTCCCTCATCACCTGTCACAGACCCACTCTAGCAACTGTGTCCTTTAGGACCCGACCAACTCGATCAGTAGTACTGCTGCCAAGACACTCTTGAGGATAGATATCGAACTCCCCCCACCCAGCGCCTGTTTCCTCTGAGTGCTCAGTAAGGAGGTGCACTGATCCATCAATCATGCAGGATGGTACGTGGTGATCAGCAGTGGGTGGGGTCAGGGGCGGGGTGGGCTTCACTGCCCGTGTTTAACCTGAAGCCAAGAGACTTCATGGGGTCCGGAGTCAATGCTGAGGATTCCCAGGACAATCCCCTCCCAGCTGTATCCCACCGTGCCGCCCCCTTTGCTGGGTCTGTCCTGCCAGTGGGACAGGACATATACAGGGATGGTGATGGTGTCTGGGACACTGTCTGTAAGGTATGATTCCTTGCCTATGACTATGTCAGGCTGTTGCTTCACTAGTCTATGGGACAGCTCTCCCAATTTTGGCACTAACCCCCAGATGTGGGTGAGGATCAACATTTTGCCATTATGGATTCCTAGGTCGGAATGAAGTGTGTGGCTCAGACAGGAATTCGCAATGGTGCTGATCCCTTTGTACTTACAAACACCAGCTACGATGTCACTTCCTGGCTTAGTCTCATGCTGCCCATTGGACGATAGACAGCTCCCTCTTAGCCAATGAGAAGTTCCGAAAGTAATTTTTTCACTTTCAACCATTGCAAAAATCCCAATTTCCTGACTGCCTGTCCCGATTAGGTCCTCCCACCCTTCAGGATGATTGGCAGTCACTGGGTGCCCAGCACCTATGATTGTGTGTGATGCCCTGGGCTTAGATGATAGCCTAGGTTTCTACATCAGAGACTGACAACCCACTCCAAAACCCAGGCAGTGCTGTGCTGTTGGAGGTGAGGTGAGAGTAACAGCCCTTGACATCAAGGCCACGTTTGAGTGAGTGTGGCATCAAGGAGCCCTGATAAAACTGGTGTTGATGGGTAATGGGAAGCGGGGTGCAAACTGTCTTTTTCAGATGAGATGTTACCCTTCTGAATGCTGTAGAAGACCCCCGTGGGACTATTTCAAAGAGGTTAGCCCTCACCAATATTTATTCCTCAAGGATCATGAAAAGGGATTATCTGGCCATAGACAGAGACTCTACCATCACTATCCATCGATCCCGTCATCAACATGGAGCACAGAATAATTATGGTGCTGAAGGAAGCCATTCAGCCCATCACGTCTGCACTGACTCTCTGTGTTTTGACTTAGTTCCAATCTCCTGCCCTTTTCCAGTCACCCTGCAACTTTATTTCTATTTAAATACCCTCTTGAATGACTCAATTGACCCTACCTCCAGACCCCCTTATCGTCATGAAAATTTCCTCCGCCTTCTCCTCTCCAGGGAGAACACCTAAGATCTACCCTCGTGACTGAGGGTTCTCACCCCTGGAATTATTCTCACAAACCCCTCCTGAACTCTGTCCAATGCATATTCATCCCTCCTACAGTGTGGCACCCAAAACTGTACACCATCTGTAAAAGAGTATGTTGCTTTAGCAATTTATATATTTTTAAAATTAATTTACAGAATGTAGGAATCACTATGAAGGCCAGCATTTATTGCCCAGGGGGCAGTTAATAGTCAATCACATTGCGGTGGGTCTGGAGTCACACATGGGCCAGGCTGCAAAAGGATGTGAGATTTATCTTCCCTTTAGTGAACCAGATGGGCTTTTATAATGATTGACAGTAGCTGTGCACAGGATTCCTACAGTCTGGAAGCAAGCCATTCAGCCCATCGAGCCCACGTTGCTCCTACAAAGAGCATCCCACCCAGACCCAAGCCCCACCCTATTACCCTGCATTTCCCATGATTGGGAGACAATTAGAATTTGGTGTTTGTAAAATGCTAGAGGGGAAAGGCAGTGTGTGGTCCCTTTAAGAGATGATGTGCTTTATGTGTGCTCAGAGATTTGACAAAAAAAAGGTCTGTGAGCAGCTTAAAAGTTTGAAAGTACATAGAGAGCAACTGAATTGAAACAGTTCTACCAAAATGCTGTACAGTAAACAGGTTAAGCAGCAGTTTTTACCAAGACAACAAATTTTGAATTTAGCCAATCAATTTGAACTAGGCACTTAGATACAAAATAAACAATTAAATTTAAATCTGATGGTTTTGACAACATAGGACCAATCCTATTGTCAGAAATTGAAATATCATCAAGGGTATAGAAGAAGGGGCAGTTGGACAAAGACAGGAGAGCAAACTGCCATCTGCTAGAGTTACCCTCCCTCAACTCTCGAGAGAATTGCTAGCTCTCACAGTCTCCTCTAAGTCTTAAAGTAAGCACGATTGAAAAATCAAAGGTATCAACAGCACAAGTAGTTAATATTCCTGACAGAAGAATCAACAGAGAAGGGGTTCCTGACAGAACATTCGATGGAGAAGGCATAGAGTATAGACATGTAACCTGCTGTAATTTCGAGAGACAAAATTCATTTTAATTTTATTTTATATAAGTGGGACTTGTGTTTATTGGAACAGCATACCATTAGAATCTTGTTTTATTCGGCAATAGTCAGTAGTTAGAAGGGGTTTATTTGGTTGGTTAATGGTTTAGTTAATTGGTTTACTGTTAGAGTCAGATAAATTGCTGTTGATTGTAAAGCGAGTGTCAGGGATTTGTTTTATTTAACCATGAGAAGTTGTTGAAAGGCCGGTTACATCACTTTTCACCATCCTTTTACAGATTATAGGGCAAGGTGCTCATCTTTGGGTGTTTCGGTTTCAGTTCTTAGAAGTGGCGGGGGGAGGTCAACCTCAGCTTTATAACAGAATCAAATATGACTGTTTGCTGTAGTGGGATTTGAACCCACATCCTGGGAACATTAGCCTTGTTTTACCACTCTCTACCACCAACATTACCACCCTGCCATTGTCTCCACCAGAGGAGCTGGTGTCCCCATTGGCTGGTGGGCCAGTGTGAATCAGATTGGTGCCAATATCCTGCAGGGGCAGGGGGCGGCGGAGGCAGAGGGAGTACTGTGTGCGGTTAGATCACCATTTTGGATTGAGTTGATTTGTGAGCTGGCCCCTCACCTTTCCATTAGACAGTAAGATATAGCAGCAGTATTAAGCCATTCAGCTCATCGAGTTTGCTCTGCCATTTGATCATGGCTGATATGTTTCTCAACCCCATTCTCCTGCCTTCTCCCCATAACCCTCGATTCCCTTACCAATCAAGGACCTATCTATCTCTGTCTTAAATACACTCAATGACTTGGCCTCCATAGCCCTCTGTGGCAATGACTTCCACTGATTCACCACCCTCTGGCTGAAGAAATTCCCCCTTGTCTCCGCTGTAAAGGATCATCCCTTCACTCTGAGGCTGTGCTGTTGGGTCTTAGTTTCTTCGACTGGTGGAAACACCTTCTCGACATCCAGTCTATCCAGGCCTCTCAGTATTCTGTAAGTTTCAATCAGATCCCTCCTCATCCTTCTAAGCTTCATCAGACCCAGAGTCCTCAACTGCTCCTTTTATGACAGGCCTTTCATCCCCAGGATCATTCTTGTAAACCTCCTCTGGATCCCCTGTAAGGCCAGCACATCCTTCCTTAGACCTGGGACCCAAAACTGTGCACAATATTCCAAATGCAGTCTGAACAGAGCCTGACACAGCCTCATCAGTACATCCCCGTTCCTGTATTCTAGCCCTCCCAAAATGAATGCTCACATTGTATTTGTCTTCCTGACTGCTAACTGAACCTGCAGGTTAACCTTAAGAAAATCCTGAACTGGGACTCCCAAGTGCTTCAGAGTTCCAAAGCCTTTCCCAATTTAGAAAGTGCATCTATTCTTTCTATCACAGTACATAAACCTCGCACTTTCCCACATTGTATTCTACCTGTGCTGTAGATAGGGGCGCTAGTGAGTCAGACCTGGGGCAGAAGCAGAAGGACTGTGATGTAGGAGGTTGCTGTGAGCAAACTGACTCTTGAGACTTCACTTGGAAGAACTGTGGGAGTTGGTGAGGGTGTTGGACAGAAAAAAAGCTCCTGTTCCTCCTTCTTAGGGTCTTACAATTATCAAGGACCCAGTGGTGGGGTAAGGAGGCTATATAAATGAAAGTGTTGCATTTTAGAAAGGCAAATCAGGAGAGGATTTATACATTTAATGGTAAGGCCCTGGGGAGTGTTGCTGGACGAAGAGATCTTGGAATGCAGGTTCATAGTTCCTTGAATGTGGAGTCGCAGATAGACAGGATAATGAAGAAGGCATTTGGTATGCTTGCCTTTATTGGTCATTGCATTGAGTATAGGAGTTGCAGCTGTACAGGACGTCGGTTAGGCCACTTTTGGAATACAGCGTACAATTCTAGTTTCCTTGCTATAGGAAAGATGTTGTGAAACGTGAAAGGTTTCTGAAAAGATTTATGAGGATGTTGTCAGGGTTGGAGGGTTTGAGCTATAGGGAGAGGCTGAATAGGCTGGGGCTATTCTCCCTGGAGCGTTGGAGGCCGAGGGGTGACCTTATAGAAGTTTGTAAAATCATGAGGGGCATGGATAGGATGAATAGCCAAGGTCTTTTCCCAGGGGTGGGGGAGTCCAAAACTAGAGGGGCATAGGTTTAAGGTGAGAGGGGGGAGATTTAAAAGGGACCTAAGGGGCAACTTTTTCACGCAGAGGATGGTGCGTGTATGGAATGAGCTGCCAGAGGAACTGGTGGAGGCTGGTTGGATGACAACATTTAAAAGGCATCTGGATGGGTACATGGATGGGAAGGGTTTGGAGGGATACGGACCAAATGCTGGCAAATGGGAAGAGATTAATTTAGGATATCTGGTCACCAGTGGATGAGTTGGACTGAAGGGTCTGTTTCTGTGCTGTACATCTCTATGGCTGTATATGTCTTTAGGCCACTCCCACTGAAGGAAGGCGGGGCCTTTGGATTTCAAGTTGCAACATTTGGGGGTGGGGGCGGGGTTGGAGATTGTAACCTTTTTTTGGTGAAATACACCAAAGGGGGCGGAGTAGGCTCTGGGAGCTGGAGAATGAATTGGGAAACGGTGTGTTCCTGCAGTTAGCTACTTCCCTGCGGAGGAGTTAGAGATATTGACGGGCTGGGAAGGAAATCAGACTTTGGCCCTTAACTTGCCAGGAATGGTAGAGGAGGAATCGACCAGCTCTTAAGTAAGGCTCCAGGATATGAGGGAGTTCATTCCGAGCCAACAGCTCAGTCTGTCTCCCCTCCTCTTCAAGTAGCTGAAGGTGTTCCAAACTTCCCGGGGAAAGACGTCTCAGCACCTACACTCCCCACCCCACCTGCAATCCCTGGGGAGGAAGATTGCAGTGAAACAGGGTTGGAAACATGCAGACGTGGCTCAGAGCGAAACGAGTGGGATTCTGCCTCAGCGACAAGAAAAAGAAGAAGTTGAATTTCCTGGTCTTTGCAGAGCTGTGTCGGTAAGACTGCGAGCTGTCCCGGGCTTCCGTGTTACAGACTCCCACTGGCTCTAGGCTTTGGGATTGAGGTTAGGGAACACCTTCTTCTGTATGTACTGTGCTGCTACAGAGCAACCCCAATGTTACCCCAGGGACTCTGTCTAAATATTGACACATTCTCCCCTGGGGACTCCCTGTAAATACTGACACACTCCCCACTGGGGTCCCCCCCCCCCCCCCCGTAAATACTGACACACTCTCCAAAGGGGAAACCCCCCGTAAATACTGACACACTCCCCACTGGGGACTCACCCCTGTAAATACTGACACACTCCCCAGGGACTCCCTGTAAATACTGACACACTCCCCACTGGGGTCCACCCCCCGTAAATACTGACACGCTCCCCAGGGACTCCCTGTAAATACTGACACGCTCCCCACTGGGGAAACCCCCTGTAAATACTGACAC
>NW_025975501.1:0-7906 GCF_021869965.1 Rhincodon typus
GACCCGAAACATCAGCTTTCCTGCTCCTCAGATGCTGCCTGGCCTGCTGTGTTCCTCCAGCTCCACACGGTGTTATCAGATTCCAGCATCGGCAGTTCTTACTATCTCTGGCTCTTTCAGTTAGATGGCCTAGAGACTCATTTCCTATTCTCAGAGCCTGCATTGCCACAAATTAAATTCACCTTCCATTGATTTGAACTGAAAGTTGATGTTGGCTTCTGATCACAATTTTCTGGTTTTATTACTTCCACTTTGAAAATATTTTATCACTTAACTCCCCAAGTAGCTTTTTAGCCACTTAACCAAAGTTACATGCCTTTTTGGAAGAGATGGATATAGTTTACTGTTCCAAATAACTTTCTGACCACAAAACCTTGCCTTCACCAAACTTAACCAAACTTAATTACCTCTACTTTAAAATCCAAATGTCCAAATAATAATAATAATATATTTTATAGCTTGATTAGGAAGTTGATGACCCCTTTGATCATTTTGTTGATGATTGTGAATGGACTGTTAAAACAAGAATAAATTGGATCAGAATTATCAGAGTTCCATGATATTTACGGACTGATAGTAAAGGAACAGTAGTATAGTTCTAAGCCAGGATAATGAGTGTTTTTCAGGGAACTTGCAGGTGGTGGCATTCTCACTTATCTGCATTCTCATTAGTCCTTGTCCTTCTACCTTCCACAACCTTGTGGTTGTATATTTGGAAGGTTCTGTCTAGGGAACCTTGGTGAATTATGCAGTTTATCTGGTAGATGTTACAAACTGCTGATACTGTGCATTGGTGTTGAAGGGAAAGAATATGTGAGAATGAAGTGCCAATCAATACTTGATGCTGTCAAGCTTCTGGAGTGCAAGTTGGGAGTATTCCATCAGCATTGCGGATGGGGGCAGAATTTAGATAGTTAGGAGGTGACTCGCTGCAGGATTCCTGGCACAGTATATATGGCTAGTCCAGTTTAGCTTCTGGTCAGTGATAAACCTCAGGATTTGATAGTGGGGCTTTAGCAATGATAATTCCATTGAATGTCGTAGGAAGATAATTAGATTCACTCTTGTTACTTGTGACAAGCCAGCCCAAACTTGGATGTCACCCAGGTCTTGCTACAGTTGGACATGGAATTCTTCATATCTGACGTATCACAAATGGTTAGGTATGATTTCAACCAGCTTTTCCCTGATTCCTATTGATTCCAGTTTTGCTAGGTCCTCTTGATGCCACTCCCAGTCAAACGTGGTTTTGCTGTCAAGGGCAGTTACTCTCACCTCACCTCTGGAATACATCTCCCTTCTCCACATTTGATTCAAAGGTGTAATGAGGTCAGAAGCTGAGAAACTCTGGCAGAGCTCAAACTGAGCATCACTGAGCAGGTTATTTCTAAACAAGCGGTGCTTGACTGTACTGTTGATGATCTTTCGCATCATTTTATTGATGATTGAGAATAGACTGATGAGGCAAAAACTTGTGCAGCTGGATTTGTCTTGCATTTTGTGCACTCAACTTACATACGCATTTTTCCAAATTGTCAAGTAAATGCCAGCACTGAAGCTGTATTAAAACAGTTTGGATGGGGCATGGTAAGTTCTGGAGCACAAGTTTTCAGTACTATTGCTGATATGGTGATATGTCAGGTTCTGTTGATTTTGCAGTTAAAAGTTCTGGATATCAAATGGAGTGAATCAAGTTGGCTGAAATCTGGTATCTTTGATACTGGGCAAAACTGAAGGACCTCTTATGAGAATAGGTTTAACTGACAATCACAACCACAAAATCGACATTACATCCATCAGTGCCTAGAAGTATAAAACTGTCACTGCCGAATGCAGCCCAATAAGCCAAGAGCACAGATCAGGAATTCAAACCAACATCCACATCAATTACTACTCAATGCAATTTCATACAGTCACCTTGAAAGTTAGCACTTGGAGAATAAAATCAGAGATACTGAGATTGGAACAATTCACAGGCACACTTTTCAACAAAAAGGAATCCAGTCACATAAAAGTATCATCACAAGATACATCCAGAGTAAAACTAATTTGAAAGGTTTCAAGTTTGGATTAATGTTTCACAAGAGTGAAGGTCCCATTGGGCGCAGGTATGTATGGCTGCATCATTCATTCTATAATCACAAATCAGGGCCAGAGTTCAGGGTCTGTCATCTGAAAGTTTTTTCATTTCTTGTTGCCTTGTCCAGATTCCTGCTGTTTGATTTCTAACAAGAGCCAAAGAATTACTTTAAATTAATCCTTCCAGAGTAAACATTGGACTTGAAGTGATGGACAAAGAGAAAATTGAATAAAGGAATCTTACAGAATGCACAAGGGATAGCATTTGACTCATGTACCACTGGTTCATTGTGAATGAGATCATTTCAACAGTTCAAGTGAATTTTCCCCTATATGAGGAGGTAGTTTTGCAATGGCTTGACTGGAAATTTAGAAATTTTCCCATTGGGTTGGCTTCCAAGTCAAAATTTTAAATTACAAGATGAGTTTCTTCTTTTAAAATTCAAAAGCAAGGCCACAGAGCCAACAAAATGACTGCAAATGTAAATTCCGTGGCTGTCTGGAGAGAGAGAGAGAAAATCAGGAATGTCACACCTGATGAGCTGTCTGGGAAGCTATAAAGGGGTGGATTTAGAAAACAAGAAATGCTTTACAAACCAAATCATAACTCTCTTGTGCATATTTCAGTCAGTAAACATAATGGCAATAAAAATGACAGCAGTCAGGGTGAGATGTATTTTCCCCATTTCAGTAATACACAGGAATAGGGTTTAGAAGTGAGCTTCAACTGCTCAGTTTGTGTTAGAGACTTAATATCCCAGTGTGTGGACCAATGCTCTGAAAAGGAAACAGTTTTGAGAAGGGCTATTAAACCACCCCTACACTGTACAGGACAGGATAAAGGCAATGAAAGTAATCTCTCTCACTCTGAGTGCCACTGCCACTGCCACTGCCAAAAAGAACCAGGGCAAAGGAATTTCAATCAACCTTCATGGGCAAGAATCTCAAAATCAACTGCTCATTGCAAAACATAAATTCATTTGATCAAGGAGCAAAGTATCCACATGGAAAGGGATTTGTTGTAAACTCAGTTTGTTCTGATTAATTGACAAAGTTGGTGAATAACAAAGTGGAGCCAGTTTTTCCTGTTCACCAAGGAGCTCAACAATTTGGCTTTTCTCAACTATCACTGTAATAACCTGGGAAACCTTGCCTGGAGTCTTGTCATAACAGGATTGGCCAGCTACCAGTGAAATTCAGCTGATAGGCTTCAGAAAATAAATGGAACAAACCAGGCAGAAATTATAAACTGCAGTTATGGGCATGTGGAATGTGCTGCCAGCAGTGGTAGTGGAGTCAGATACTTTAGATACTTTTAAGCAACTCTTGGATAAATACATGGATGATAGTATAATGTAGGGTATGCAGGGTAGTTTGATCTTAGTAGGATAATAGGTTGGCACAACATCGTGGGCCAAAGGGCGTGTACTGTGCTGTACTGTTCTATGTTCTATGTAATTTTCATTTCACCCAAAAGTACACACCCTTGAAACAGTCCTTTCTTAAATACAAACCAAACAGATCTCTCTCAAACAGTCTTTTATTTTTAACTGACTGAGATTTGAACATCAGTAAATCAGGAAAACCAAACCTGCCACAGAGAAAACAGTTTACTTTGCGAAAGATTTATTTCCAAGTCCCAAATCTGCTGAAGCTCTCTCAGCACACTAAATCATTAATATTAAGAATCACAGCAACAAGAATCACAACACATAGCAACAAGAATCACAACAGACACGAAAAATTAATGAAATTATCATGAGGTGTTTTCAGTTCATTATAATTTTTACAGCCCCTGCTTTAACTGTTTAAAAATTGTTCCCTGACATTTTTTCAAAACCAAAATTTCCAACAGGAGTATTTGGGATAGTCAATGAAAGCTGTTAAAAGAATGGCCTCCTTGTTTGAGCAATGTCTACTCATTTGCTCTTCCTGATTTCTTCCTTAGGGATGTTGGGAATAAGGAAGGTTCTGGCAGTTAAATCAGGAAGAATATTCAAGACTTAACATTTCAATCAATTTTGATCAATTGATTTGTTTAACTCTATGACTCATGATGCTTTTAAATTGAGTTCAATGAACAAATTAAGCATCACAAACTACAATTCAGTTTGGATCACTAACATCTGTTCAAAGACATCAGTTTCCTCAGGGACAGTTGGCAGTTAATTCAGGAATTACTCAAAAACATAAAAAATTCTTATTCTGTTTATCATCTTTAAGTGAAACATAAGTCCAACAGCAAAGGCTAGTTTAATAACCAGGTACCGGAAATTGTGATGATCCAAATGACTGGAACTGGTCTCTCTCTCACTGTGAATGACAAAGTGATTGATTAGAATTTCACTCTCCATCTCATTTAAAATTGAAAATCTCATGCAATACAGTCTATAAAAGATGTGGAAAATGAAAATATTCTACTTTAGACTTTGGGAACCAGAGCAAAAACCAGACTTTTTTTAAATCACATTTTGTGTGTCCGGAGTTGAAGATTTCCAGCAAATTCTGTAGGTATGATTGTTTTGAATGAACTTAAGCACCTCTATGCGAGTGAAGAAGGGAGTGTAGAAAATAATAGAATCATTCATTCCGCAAAATTAAATGGATTTGATGTAAAATTGTTGTGTTGGCCACATTTGATGAAATCAGACTCACACCCGAGATTCTCCAAGTGGTGTGTTCCCAATCTCAGCTGTGCTGTGCTGTCAAGGTGTGAAACAGCCATAGCTCTGAAACTGGAAATTTCTTTCAAACCATAACTATTCTGATAAATGCAATTTTGCTGAGATTAGTTGTATCCAACCATGCAACCATGGATGGTTCAGCAAGTTTCACGACGAAAATAATGGTTTTCTCTGGTATATTTCATTTAAAATTCTAGCACAAAATCTTAATACAATATTATAACACTAGATCAGGTAATAAATGAAGTAACTGGACAACTTTCTGTGCAGAGTCCTGGTACATTTCTGCTCAATTGAGTAAGGTCCCACTGTCTTAACATGGTCAAAATTTTAATCTATGAAACAGAACATTGAATGTGATCTACCATGAAATCTGGTGACTATTTACTACTATTTTACTCTCCTTGTCGATGCACTCTTCTTTTCCAATGTCAGGTCTATTGTTGTCTTACTGGTTATTGCATATTTTGCAGAAATTGAGTGGTTGATTTTGAACCGTCCCCAACAGAATCAGTATGGTAATGTTGAATTCTAACTGCTGATCAATTCATAAGTTAGAGTGAGTTTTTTTTCCTTTCAAAGCCTGAGACACGGCTCAGAACAAACTGGTCTGTGATCCCATATGGCTATAGAGATAAGAAGTGGCTGACCACCACTCTCAGAGGAAAACTATCCCTTGTGGATGACGTACCAAACTGCAGGCATGTCTGTGTTTCACCCATCCAGGAACTTGCAAAAAAAGCATGGTTAAAAACCAACTGCTGCCCCTGGTCTCTGTGTATTAATGAGCTGATGTCCTTGTGTGGATTTATGTGCTATGAAGCTCACAGCTTGAGGACAATCATTAGGCACCCCTGTGCGGTAGTTAGAGAAAGCATCAGTCTTGCTCTGAGCTGTGGAAGCCATGTCCGTCTGCCATGTCTTTTTATCTTTCGTAGCTAATAACCTCACTGTTTCTCTAACTCAAGAAAGAGTGGTTAATTAGACTCCTTTTAAAACTTAAATACTTTTGGAAAAGGAATGCAAGAGGGAGGGGTTTCTTTTCAAATTAACATTGTTTTGACTGTTCGAGAAAGTGGTTGAATTACAAAGGGGAGCCAGTTTACCCTCCCAAATCTTGGAGCATAACATTTTGGGGAATATCCTATTTGAAACTGTAACAAATCAGGAAACCTCACAGGGACCAGCCAGAACAATATGGAGAATCATTTGGAAAGGGAGGGGAGAAGTGTTGAGAGGCATTACCCTGGGAAGGTGAGGGGATACAGCAGGAACATTTCACTCCATGCACCACCACTACCACATTGTAACAA
Organism: Rhincodon typus; assembly: GCF_021869965.1. Taxonomy (NCBI): domain Eukaryota; kingdom Metazoa; phylum Chordata; class Chondrichthyes; order Orectolobiformes; family Rhincodontidae; genus Rhincodon; species Rhincodon typus. The sequence continues at coordinate 6,077 of NW_025975501.1, forward strand.
GCTGAAGGGGACTTTCAGTCGAGACCTGCAGGAATATAGCCAGTTGTCTGAATACGGCAAAAGGTGAGAGAGCAAAAGAAAAGGGGATAGATTGTAGTATTGAAAAGGTACAAAAGTAACCCTCTTGTTCAAGACTACTTGTTAAAAATAAATCTGTGTTCATGTGATATATATTCTGTTGAAGGATTTTACGACTAAACACAACTATGATCTTGAATAGAAGTGATGGGTTCATAGAATTCACTGATGACTTTCTTTTTAAATGGAGACTGGCCTCCTCTGCTCATTATGTTCAGGTCAGCAGAAAATGACACAAGTATTTCAGTTCTGAAAAAGAGTCGCTGCTTTGTCTTCACAGATGCTGCCAGACCTGCTGAGTTTTTCCAGCGCTCTCCATTTTGGTACAAATATGTTATTCTTTCATGGGATGTGAGCATCACTGTCAACATCAGCATTTGTTGCCTTCCTCTTTGAACTGAGTATTTTTTCTTGGCCATTTCAGAAGGCAGCTAGGAGTCAACCATTCTTATTATGGTCTGGAGTCGCATAAAGGACATTAATGAACTAGACGGGAATTTTATACAATCAGTGATAGTTACATGGTCACCATAATGGAAAAGAGTTTTACATTCCAGACTTTTCGACAGAAGTTAAATTTCACCATTTGCTAAATCCCTTTCCCTGCATTCTGGGATTGCATGGATCCTGAAATGTGGGGCAGGTTTTTCTGGTCTTTCTCATCCTGCCATTGAAAAGTTTATTGTGAAATTAAAATATAATGGAATAAACAGAAATTTTTTGTCACGTGTAGTTTTACATGAAAAATACAGTGAAAAGTTTTATAAGTTATCCCAACACGGTAGCTCAATGGTTAGCACTGCTGCGCCAGGGACCCAGGTTTGATTCTATTCTTGGGCAACTGCCTGTGTGAAGTTTCCATGTTCTCCCCGTGTCTGTGTGGGTTTACTCTGCATGCCCCAGTCTCCACCCACAGAACAAAGGTGTGCAGGTTTGATGGATTGGCCATACCAAATTGCCCACAGTGCCCAGGGATATGCAGGCTAGGTGGATTAGCCATGGGAAATGCAGGGGTGGGATGGTGCACCAGCGTGGGATGTTCTTCAGAGAGTCAGTGTGGGTTCAAAGTGATCCCAGAATATGCCAAGTTCAGACAGAAGTTGAAATCCCAACGATAAGAAGACATTTGTTGCAAATCTGAAGGAGGGAAGCAGTAAATACATCTCAGTGAGAACAATTTGATTGGTGGGCAATAGAGAATGAGGATGATAGGTGAGTGGGCAGAGGGACAGAACAAAGTTGGATATGCAATAGAAGAAAATGTACCAGAGGAGAAAGGAGACAGGTGTAGCCACAATATAATGATAAAAGCTACCACTGAATGGAATAGATGGCCTCATTTGGGGCTATACATAATTGAGAATCACAGAATCAAACAGTGCAAAAGAGACCCTTTGGCCCATCGGGTCTGCACCAACAAAACTGAACATAAATCTACGCTAGTCCCACTTCCTAGCAATTGGTCCACAGCCTTGAATGTTGAGACACTTCAAGTGCTCTTGAAATGATAACATAAAACCCTATGATGGCTTTGGAAATGACGCTATAGCCAACTAGAAAGGAAAGATATTATCAAATCTCAGCCAAGTTTCCATGAAGGCCAAGATGTTGATCCAATCATCTACAAGAAGCTCAGCAAAGATGAGGCATTCCACTCCCGTACATCTCAGTTGTCCTCGTTTTTCAAGGACCGTAACTTCCCCTCCTCGGTGGTCGAGAACGCCCTCAACCGTGTCTCCCACATCTCCCGCA
>NW_025975502.1:0-7905 GCF_021869965.1 Rhincodon typus
GTTGGTTTGACTAACTTGCTTATTTGAGTGAGATAAGCACTTCAGAAATCAAAAGTCTCAACTTCACCAAATGACTTAATGTTTTATGCTGTTCTGACTAACATGCTTATTTCACTCAGATAAGCACTTCAGGAGACCAAAATCTGAACTTCAACAAATGACTCATTTTTTGATGTTGCTTAGACGAACATTCTAATTTGAGTGAGATAAGCACTTCAGCAGTCAAAAATCTCAACTTCACCAAATGACTTAATTTTTAATGCTATTTTGACTAACATGCTTATTTCAGTGAGATAAGCACTTCAGCGAACCAAAGTCTGATGGTCACCAAATGACTGAAGTTTTGATGATGCTTTGACTGTCATGCCTATTTCAGCATTTAAAGCACGTCAGAAGGCTAAAATCTCAATTTTACCAAATTACTTAATTTTTTATGCTGTTTTGACTAACTTACTTATTTGACTCAGATAAGCACTTCAGATGATCAAAATCTGAACTTCAACTGATGACTCAAATTTTGATGTTGCTTAGACTAACATGCATAATGAATGAGATAACAACTGCTGAAGACAAAAATCTCAACTTCACCAAATGACTCAAGTTTCGATGTTTGTTTGACTAACATGCATATTTGAGTGAGATAAGCACTTCAGAATTCATAAATCTCAACTTCATCAAATGAATTAATTATAGATGTTGTTTTGACTCACACGCTTATTTCACTCAGATAATCACATCGGAAGACCCATATCTCAACTTCACGAAATCCCACAACTTTCGATATTGATTTGACTAACGTGCTTATTTCAGTGAGATCAGCGTAGCAGAAGATCAAAATCTCAACTTCAACAAGGCACTCAATTATTTCTGCTGTTTTGACAACATGCTTATTTCACTGAGATAAGCACTTCAGAAAACCAAAATCTGATCTTCACCAAATGACTCAAGTTTTGAGTTGGTTTTGACTGACATGCTTATTTCAGCGATTTGAGCACTTCAGAAGTAAAAAATCTCAACTTCACCTAATGACTTAATTTTTTATGCTGTTCAGCCCAACATGCTCACTTCACTCAGATAAAGCACTTCAGAAGACCAATATCTGAACTTCAACAAATGACTCAAGTTTTGATGTTAGTTAGACTAACATGCTTATTTGAGTGAGATAAACACTTCAGAAGTCAAAAATCTCAACTTCACCAAATGACTTAATTTTTAATGCTGTTTTGACTAACATGCTTATTTCAGCGAATTAAGCACTTTAGAAGGCTAAAATCTCAACTTCACCAAATAACTCAACTTCTGTTGTTGTTTTGTCAAACGTGCTTATTTCAGCGAGATAAGCATATGAGAAAACTAAAATCTCAACTTCACCAAATGACTTAATTTTTCATGCTGTATTGATAAAATGCATATTTCACTCAGATAAGCTTTTCAGAAGACCAACGTATCAACTTCACCAAATGACCTAACTTTTGATGCTGGTTTGAATAACATTATTATTTCAGCAAGAGATGCTTATCAGAAGACCAAAATCTCAAATTCAACAAATGACGCAACATTTGATATTAATTTGACTAACATGCTTATTTCACTGAGAGAAGCACTTCACAAGTCCAAAATCTGATCTTCAACAAATGACTCAAGTTTTGATGTTAGTCAGACTAACATGCTTATTTGAGTGAGAAAGGCACGTCAGAAGTCATAAATCTCTACTTCAAGAAATGACTTAATTTTTAATGCTGTTTGGACGAACATGCTTATTTCAGGGATATAAGCACTTCAGAAGTCAAAAATCTCAACTTCACCAAATGACTCAACTTTTGATGTTGCTTTGAATAACATGCTTATTTCAGCGAGTTAACAGTTCAGAAGTCAAAACTCTCAACTTCACCAAATGATTTAATTTTTAATGCTGGTTGGATTAAAATGCTTATTCCAGCGAGATAAGCACTTGAGAAGACCAAAATCCGAACTTCACCAAATGACTCAATTTTTAATGTCAGTTTGACTAACATCATCATTTCAGCGAGTTAAGAATTTCAGAAGATCAAAATCTCAACTTCACCAAAATACTCAACTTTTGATGTTGTTTTGACTAACATGCTTATTTCTGCGAGTTAAGCAATTCAGAAGGCTAAAACCTCAACTTCACCAAATGGCTCAACTTTTGCTGCTGGTTGGATTAAAATGCTTCTTTCAGCGAGTTAAGCACTTCATAAGACCAAAATCTGAACTTCAACAAATGACTCAAGTTTTGATGTTGTTTAGACTAACATACTTATTTGAGTGAGATAGGCACTTCAGAAGTCAAAAATCTCAACTGCACCAAATGAGTTAATCTTTAATGCTGTTTTGACTAATATGCTTATATCAGTGAGATAAGCACTTCAGAAAACCAAAATGTGAACTTCAGCAAATGGCTCAAGTTTTGATGATGGTTTGACTAACATGCTTATTTCAGCGATTTAAGCACTTCAGAATGCTAAAATCCCAACTTCACCAAATGACTCAACTTTTGATGATGGTTGGAGTAAAATGCTTATTTCAGCGAGTTAAGCTCTTCAGTAGACCAATATCTGAACTTCACCAAATGACTCAAGTTTTGATGTTGGTTTAACTAAGATGTTTATTTCAGTGAGATAAGCACTTCAGAAATCAAAAATCTCAACATCACCAAATGACTCAACTTTTGATGTTGTTTTGACAAACGTGCTTATTTCAGCGAGATAAGCATATCAGAAAACTAAAATCTCAACTTCAGCAAATGACTTAATTTTTGTTGCTTTTTTTGATAAAATGTATATTTCACTCAGATAAGTTCTTCAGAAGACCAACATCTCAACTTCACCAAATGAGTTATTTTTTGATGTTTGTTTGACCATCATGCGATTTTCAGTGAGATAAGCACTTCTGAAATCAGAATTCTCAACATCACCAAAAGAGACGCATATCAGAAGACCAAAATCTCAAATTCAACAAATGACGCAACTGTAGATGTTGATTTCACGAACATGCTTATTTCAGTGAGACAAACCCTTCAGCAGTCCAAATCTCAACTTCACCAAATGACTTAATTTTTTATGCTATTTTGACTAAAATGCTTGTTTCACTCAGATAAGCACTTCAGAAGACCAAAATCTGAACTTCAACAAATGACTCAAATTTTGATTTTCGTTTGATGAACATGCTTATTTCCGTGAGATAAACACTTCAGACGTCAAGAATCTCAACTTCACCAAATGATTTAATTATTAATGCTGTTTTGACTAACATGCTTGTTTCAGTGAGATAAGCACTTCAGAAAACCAAAATCTGATCTTCACAAAATGACTCAAGTTTTGATGTTGGTTTGACTGACATGCTTATTTCAGCGATTTAAGCACTTCAGAAGTCAAAAATCTCAACGTCAACAAATGACTTGATTTTTGACGCTGTTTTGACGAACATGTTTATTTCAGTCAGATAAGCACCTCAGAAGTCAAAAATCTCAACTTCTCCAAATGACTCAACTTTTGATGTTGCTTTGTCTGACGTGCTTGTTTCAGCGAGATTAACACAGCAGAAGACCAAAGTCTCAACTTCAACAAATGACTCCCTTTTTATCCTGTTTTGACAACATGCTTATAGAACATAGAACATAGAACATTACAGCGCAGTACAGGCCCTTCGGCCCTCGATGTTGCGCCGACCTGTGAAACCAATCTGAAGCCCATCTAACCTAAACTATTCCATTATCATCCATATGTTTATCCAATGACCATTTAAATGCCCTTAAAGTTGGCGAGTCTACTATTCTTGCAGGCAGGGCATTCCACGCCCTTACTACCCTCTGAGCAAAGAACCGACCTCTGACATCTGTCCTATATCTATCACCCCTCAATTTAAAGCTATGTCCCCTCGTGACAGCCATCACCATCCGAGGAAAAAAGCTCCCACTGTCCACCCTATCTAATCCTCTGATCATCTTGTATGTCTCTATCAAGTCACCTCTTAACCTTCTTCTCTCTAACGAAAACAGCCTCAAGACCCTCAGCCTTTCCTCATAAGACCTTCCCTCCATACCAGGCAACATCCTGGTAAATCTCCTCTGCACCTTTTCCAATGCTTCCACATCCTTCCGATAATGTGGTGACCAGAACTGTACGCAATACTCCAAGTGCGGCCGCACCAGAGTTTTGTACAGCTGCAACATGACCTCATGGCTCCGAAACTCAATCCCTCTGCCAATAAAACCTAAAATACTGTACGCATTCTTAACAACGCTTTCAACCTGGGTGGCAACTTTCAGTGATCTATGCACATGGACACCGAGATCTTTCTGCTCATCCACACTACCAAGAATCTTACCATTCGCCCAGTACTCTGTATTCCTGTGACTCCTTCCAAAGTGAATCACCTCACACTTTTCTGCATTAAACTCCATTTCCCACCTCTCAGTCCAGCTCTGCAGCTTATCTATGTCCCTCTGTAACCTGCAATATCCTTCCGCACTATCCACAACTCCACCAAATTTGGTGTCATCCGCAAATTTACTCACCCATCCTTCTCCGCCCTCATCCAGGTCACTTATAAAAATGACAAACAGCAGTGGCCCCAAAACAGATCCTTGAGGTACACCACTAGTAACTGAACTCCAGGATGAACATTTCCCATCAACCACCACCCTCTGTCTTCTTACAGCTTGCCAATTTCTGATCCAAACCGCTAAATCACCCTCAATCCCATGCCTCCGTATTTTCTGAAAATAGCCTACCATGGGGAACCTTATCAAACGCTTAACTGAAATCCATATACACCACATCAACTGCTTTACCCTCATCCACCTGTTCGGTCACCTTCTCAAAGAACTCAATACAGTTTGTGAGGCACGACCTCCCCTTCGCAAAACCGTGTTGACTATCCCTAATCAAATTATTCCTTTCTAGATGATTATAAATCCTATCTCTGATAATCATTTCCAACACTTTATCCACAACCGAAGTAAGGCTCACTGGTCTATACTTACCAGGGTTGTCTCTACTCCCCTTCTTGAACAAGGGGACAACATTTGCTCGTCTCAAGTCTTCTGGCACTATTCCTGAAGACAATGACGACACAAAGATCAAAGCCAAAGGCTCTGCAATCTCCTCTCTAGCTTCCCAGAGAATCCTAGGATAAATCCCATCGGCCCAGGGGACTTATCTATTTTCACATCTTTCAGAATTGCTAACACCTCCTCCTTATGAACCTCAATCCTGTCTATTCTAATAGACTGTATCTCAGTATTCTCCTCGTCAGTATTTTTCCTGTGTGAATACTTACAAAATATATTCATTTAGCACCTCTCCTATCTCTTCGGACTCCACGCACAACTTCCCACTACTGTCCTTGACCGGCCCCAATCTCACTCTCGTCATTCTTTTATTCCTGACATACCTATAGAAAGCTTTAGGGTTTTCCTTGATCCTAACAGGTAAAGACTTCTCATGTCCCCTCCTGGCTCTTCTTAGCTCTCTCTTTAGGTCCTTCCTGGCTAACTTGTAACTCTCAAACGCCCCAACTGAGCCTTCACGCCTCATCTCTCCATAAGCCTCCTTCTTCCTCTTGACAAGCGATTCAACTTCGTTAGTAAACCACGGTTCCCTCGTTCGACCACTTCCTCTCTGCCTGACAGGTACATACTTCTCAAGGACACGCAGTAGCTGTTCCTTGAACAAGCTCCACATTTCAATTGTGCCCAGCCCCTGCAGTTTCCTTCTCTATCCTATGCATCCTAAATCTTACCTCATCGCCTCATAATTGCCTTTCCCCCAGCTATAACTCTTGCCCTGCGGTATATACCGGTCCCTTTCCATCGCTAAAGTAAACGTAACCGAATTGTGGTCACGATCACCAAAGTGCTCACCTACCTCCAAATCTAACACCTGTCCTGGTTCATTACCCAGTACCAAATCCAATGTGGCCTCGCCTCTTGTGGGCCTATCTACCTACTGTGTCAGGAAACCCTCCTGCACACATTGGACAAAAACTGACCCATCTGAAGTACTCGAACTATAGCGTTTCCAGTCAATATTTGGAAAGTTAAAGTCCCCCATAACAACTACCCTGTTACTTTCGCTCCTATCCAGAATCATCCTTGCAATCTTTTCCTCTACATCTCTGGAACTTTTCGGAGGCCTATGGAAAATTCCGAACAGGGTGACCTCTCCTTTCCTGGTTCTAACCTCAGCCCATACTACCTCAGTAGACAAGTTGTCATCAAACGTCCTTTCTGCCACCGTAATACTGTCCTTGACTAAAAATGCCACACCTCCCCCTCTTTTACCACCTTCCCTGATCTTACTGAAACATCTAAACCCCGGAACCTGCAACAACAATTCCTGTCCCTGCTCTATCCATGTCTCGGAAATGGCCACAACATCGAAGTCCCAGGTACCAACCCATGCTGCAAGTTCACCCACCTTATTCCGGATGCTCCTGGCATTGAAGTAGACACACTTCAAACCACCTTCCTGCCTGCCGGTACACTCCTGCGACTTTGAAACTTTATTTATGACCTCACTACTCTCAACCGCCTGTACACTGGAGCTACAATTCAGGTTCCCATCCCCCTGTTGAATTAGTTTAAACCCTCCCGAAGAGCTTTAGCAAATTTCCCCCCCCCTCAGGATATTGGTACCCCTCTGGTTCAGGTGTGGACCATCCTGTTTGTAGAAGTCCCACCTACCCCAGAATGAGCCCCAATTATCCAGGTATCTGAATCCCTCCCTCCTGCACCATCCTTGTAGCCACGTGTTCAACTGCTGTCTCTCCCTATTCCTTGCCTCGTTAGCACGTGGCACGGGTAACAAACCAGAGGTAACAACTCTGTTTGTTCTCGCTCTAAGCTTCCACCCTAGCTCCTTGAATTTCTGCCTTACGTCCCCATCCCTTTTCCTACCTATGTCTTTGGTTCCTATGTGGACCACGACTTGGGGCTGCTCCCCCTCCCCCTTAAGAATCCCGAAAACACGATCCGAGACAGCACGAACCCTGGCACCTGGGAGGCAACACACCAACCGCGAGTCTCCCTCGTTCCCACAGAATCTCCTATCTGTCCCCCTAACTTATTTCAGTGAGATAAGCACATGAGCAGACCAAAATCTGAACTTCACTAAATGACTCAAATTTAGATGTTGGATTGACTAACAGGCTTCGTCCAGTGAAATAAGCAGTTCAGAAGTTAAGAATCTCGACTTCATCAAAAGACTCAACTTATGATGTTGTTTTCAGTCATATGCATATTTGACTGAGATAAGCACTTCAGTAGGCCACAATAAGAACTTCACCAAATGACTCAAGTTTTGATGCTTGTTAGACGAACATGCTTACTTGAGTGAGATAAGCACTTCAGAAAACCAAAATCTGAACTTCACAAAATGACTTGATTTTTGATGCTGTTTTGACTAACATGCTTATTTCACTCAGATAAGCACATCAGAAGGCCAAACCTGAACTTAACCAAATGAGTTAGTTTTTTGATGTTGCTTTCAATGACATGCTTATTTCATTGAGTTAAGCACGTCAGAAGATCAAAATCTCAACTTCACCAAAGGACTCAACTTTTGATGTTGTTTTGACTAACATGCTTATTTCAGCGAGTTAAGCACTTCAGAAGGTTAAAATCTCAACTTCATCAAATGGCTCAACTTTTGATGCTGGTTGGATTAAAATGCTTCTTTCAGCGAGTTAAGCACTTCAAAAGGCTAAAATCTGAACTTCACCAAATGACTCAAGTTTTGATGTTGTTTTGACTGACATGCTTATTTGAGTGAGATAATGACTTCAGAAGACAGAAAATCTCAGCTTCATCAGTTGACCTAACTTTTGATGCTGTTTAAATTAAAATGCTTATTTCAGCCAATTAAGCACTTCAGAAGATCAAAA
>NW_025975503.1:0-7905 GCF_021869965.1 Rhincodon typus
CTGGATGAACACAGCAGGCCAAGCAGCGTCATAGGAGTAGGAAGGCTCACAGCAGGCCAAGCAGCATCATAGGAGTAGGAAGGCTCACAGCAGGCCGATGCTGCTTGGCCTGCTGTGTTCATCCAGCTCTACACCTTGTTATCTGAGGATGTTCCGAAGTGTTTTACAGCCAAACATGTACTTTTGAGGTGTTGTCACTGTTGTAAGGTAAGAGTAATTGGTTGTGACTTCCTATTAGTATCCAGATATATGGCATCACAGAGCATTTGGTAGATGGTTCATACCTGTTATCCATCCACAATTTCCTGATCTGTATCTTACTGACACGGACAAAATGCAATAACCTCCCAACCGAAAGAGAGGGTGTGTATGGTCACGGGTAGACTATTCCTGGGCCTCTCGTGCAACTTTCAATGGCTAATAAAAAAAGAAAGGGTTTAGTTGTGAGGTTGTGGATTGGGAAAATTAACACAAACTGTGGCCAAGTGTCAGGAAGAAGGTTATACGCTTATGACCCACACCAAAAGAAAGAACAAACCATAATTTCATCTCTATTATACAGAAAGTTTACGTGAAACCAGAATCTTATTTTTATTCTTTCACTGGGTGTAGGTATCACAAACAGAACCAGCATTTGTTGCCCACATCCCTAATTGCCCTTCACCTGAGTGGCTTGCTAGGTCACTTCAGAGGGCAGTTAAAGGTCATTGCTGTTGGTCTGGAGTCCCTTGTAGGCCAGACCAGGTAAGGATGGCAGATTTTCTCCCCCAAAGGACCTTGCTGAAGCAGATGGGTTTTTACAGCAATAGTTTCACAGTCATCGTCACTAATTCCAGCTTTACTAATTGAATTTAAATTCCACACAGTGCTGCAGAGATTCGAACCCATGCCCCAGAACATTTGCCTGAGCCTCTCGATTGCTCATCTTACCACTATACCGGCAACTTTCCAGGTTTATTGAAAAACATCTTACTGCAAAGCTTACAAATACTTCAAACGGTCTGTCAATGAACTCAAGGAAAGATACGGTAGTATCAGTGACCAAGGCCTTGTACACAGAGCTTGTTTGTAAGAACAACTCTCCCTTCATCCCTCCCTCCCTCAGGTATGAAACAGGTGACAGAGGAGAGCAGCTATGACCAGACAATGCACTCGGTACATAAGAGCTACAACTCTGCTGAGCAGCAGCATTAAAAAGTAACAAGCAAGAGCGACATTTGAGCTGGACAGGTTTGTTTAAGCAGGGTCTGTATTGTCTTTCTGAAGTCTGTGGCACACAGCTGAGCTTCAATGAGCATGTTAGGCCTCAAGTTTCACTCTCCACAATGCATCTATTGTCCAATTTCTCCAATCAAAAAAAAGACCCAGCACAATTCCACTTGAGAATCTGTAAACAAGCAAATATTGTTCTGATCAAACTCAATTCATAAATACTTTGGGGAAACAATGCTGTTTCATTTTTTTTGGGGTGGTCTTGCTGGAAGGGTCTTGTTCTGGTAAGTGTGCTTTGAAAATATATTTGCCTTTTTTTTATACAACACCTACTCTGCGTTGGAACAAGTGAAAGGAGGTGAGGTCTTGAAGAATTTATTTGAAACATGCTTGAACAATCTGGGACCTTTGGCATGAATCCAGGCCCAACATTTGACCCAGAGGGAATGAATAACTTTAAGCACATAGCAGTTTTACCTCCCTCTCTTAGATTCTACTAAAGATATATTGAACATATGCTTTTCAAGATGTCCAGAGCTGAAAGTGCCTGATAAAGAAATCCAATATACATTTTCTGGAAATCCTGAGAGTAATGTTGTAAAGGGAACACCTTTCTCTTCGTTGCAGAGTATATGCAGCTACAATTGTGCTGATTTACAAACTGAAGAAGCGATACCCCTTCAAACAGGAACCTGAGAAGAATTTAGGTGCAAGTTAGAGTTGTAAACCTTCCAGGATTGGCTTGGATTCCGCCGGACCTGGAGATCAATCTTCAGTTCGCTGCTGTGAACAAGCCTGGCAAAAAGGAATTAGAGATCTTAAAAAGAAATTGTGTGTTCTTTTTATCTTGTTTCAACTGCAGTTCAAGGCAAGGGCAGTTAGGAATGGACAACAAATGCCAGCCTTGCCAAAGATGATCATAGCAAACAAAGAATGAATGAAAAAGCCTGCTGTTTGTTAGTGAAAGAAATATTGGTGAGGGGCAGCAGAGGGAAGAGGTTGTTTGACTGAAAGCCAAGAATCATTTAACTTGGGTAATGATGGGATTTTTGCATTTGTTGGGACAGTTTGGAAATATGATGGCTATGAGGAACGGATGTGTTTAACAGTGTGAGTACGAGGGTGAGCAGGCTGGAGACTTTCAGGAAGACATCCACTAAGAGTTGGCACCCCTACAGAATGTGCAGAGTTAATTACATTCACTCAGTTGTTACTACATGTTTCAGGTTGAAGGCACCCGCAATGCCACATTCGCCTCCCAACAGAAATGAGGGGTTTGTTTTCACTCACTGCGTCTTGAGACCCAGGAGCTCCAGTAAAGCGGAGGCTCTATCACATACTGTACCAGGAAAGAAATAAAGGATAATGTTGCCTCAATCTACTTGGGTTTAGTCTGGTTTGCAGAAGATAAAAAGAGGTCTGACTCTTCCTGTTAATCTGTCAACAGAGTGTAAATGGATTTGTGGGAACTGTATGGAGACAGGAGGGAATAAGGGACATAGTGGGATATGTGACGGTGGTCTGTTTTTAAAGTAAAAAGGTAAAGACTGGTTTGTCCTAAAAATGAATGTGTGTATCCAGGGTCTTGGAGCAATGAACAATGATCATAGTGGTGGGCACAGGAGATGATACACTGACTGAACTTGTGTTCATTGGTGATTGGACAGCCATGAGCTAGGGGATTTATGCTGCCTGTATTTACGATCAAGGTTTAATGGTCGTTCTCTCATTTTGCCTCGTCCCGAGGGGATGTATTGACAGGGGCACAGCCCACAGATCTGGGTGAAGGGGAGGGGAGGGATGGGTGGATGATGGGGAAATGTAGCCAGCCTGTACTGCAGCCCTTCACTTGTGAACCCAGACAGCGACAACATCCTGCATTTATATAGTGTCTTTAATGGTGGAATGCCCCACTGGTGGCAGGGGAGGGTTTGTTGGAACATCAAACATTAGTTTGACACTGAGCCACATGAGGAAATGTTGTGGAAGATGGATGAAAGCTCAAAAGGTTAAAAATGTGGGATCTACGGAGCAATTTAAAGAACGAGAGGGCACGGGGACGGTAGAGAGATTTAGAGAAAGGATGTCAGACAACTAAATGGCTGACACTGGAAGAATTAACAAAATTGGGGATGCACAATTTTCCAGAATCAAAGGAGTGCCAGAATTTTGGAGGATTCATGAGACTGGAGAAATTTTTGACCAAGAGAAGGAGGGTGAAACCATGGATGCATATGAACACAAGTGTTCAGAAGCTAAAAAGAGTGAGAAGTTTTTCAGATAGCAAGAACTGCAGATGCTGGAGTCAGAGATAACAAAGTGTGGGGCTGGAGGAACACAGCAGGCCAGGCAGTGTCAGAGGAACAGGAAAGCTGACGTTTTGAAGAAGGGTCCCGACCCAAAACGTCAGCTTTCCCATTCCTCTGATGCTGCCTGGCCTGCTGTGTTCCTGCAACTCCACACTTTGTTATATCTGAGACATTATTTAGCCTGTTTTTCTTCTCAAATGCGTATGGAGCCCCAGGCAGAGTTCACATGCAACTGCCAGCAGTTAGAACCTGAAATGACCATTCTCCTTGCTTGCATGTGGAGAATGAAGCCAGGTGAGTGCCTCATATGTTGTCCACCTTGAGATTACACAGGCCCAACAAGGAAGGCAACTTCTCCGGTCAATGGGTTGACACTGTACTTGTGAGGCATTCATCCACCGAGACATGTGTAATGCACAACTCACTAGGGTAGTGTGCTAGAAATCAAGGCCCACTATTCCCATAGTTGTCACAAGCTGCTTTAAAAACCCAATGTGCATATACTATTAATCTGAATTAGACAGTTAGTTTGTATTGGGATATTTAACTTGATTGAAGCACTTAAATATCGCAATACAAGTTAACTCTCCAATTCAGATTAATAGTATATGCACATTAGGTTTTTTTCCATCAACAAGAAAGTAACTATATTTAGCAGTCAGACTGTTTTTAACAAATGGCAAAAACTAGACAAGATGAACTGTTAATCTATAACCGTTTGATTTAAACTTTAACCATTTGAAAAATTCCCATTCCCACATACAAGCAAACACAGAAACAGACAAGAGATTAATATTGTGGGTGGACAGTAAAACTTGGGGAAGCACAGTTTGATAGCACCAGTTCAGAGAACATATGTTGATAAGTTGTTTTCATTTAGATTCCTTCCAACTATCTGCTGAAAACAGGAGATTGTGGGTCCAACAATTGTCAAGTTTTCATTTTGCAGATAGAGACTTCACATTTTCAGTGTCGTCGATGGATTTTTTTCCCCTCTCTCCTTCCAACAGGATTTGCAGAGAGAGAGGCTCACAGTGGAAAGGCAAGGGACAATAGTTAGCTGCTAGGAATTAGCTTTCATTTCTCCATACGCAGAAGGGAGTCAAAGAGAAATGGGTGCTTCCTCTTAGCAGGACTCAGTGTTTCTCCTGTATTGTCTACATATAGTCATCTGCCCAGGAATAAATCAGAGGGTTGTTGATATGCTGAGCCATCCTGATCCCACAATTGGTGTTGATTTGTTTAGAATTTTCCCCCTCTGCTGAGAAAAGGCAACATTGTAAATACCACTCCCAATGTTTTCCAGTAACCTGTTTTAAAACTGCAAGCATCTTCTTACGCAGCCTGCTCTGTTTAAAGCAGTGTTTGTTTCCCATTTTCACTCCACGGTTCAAAAACAAATAAGTGTTTTTTACAGGAACAACAAGAACTTGTATTTATTCAATGCCTGCAATGTTTAAAACCCATCACGGCACTTCACAGGAGTGTAATTGAGTAAAATACTACACCGAGACATACAAGGAAAGAATAGGTCAGACAGTTTTTGAGGAATCTCTTAACTGAAGAAAGCCAGGCAGAAAGAGGAGACTTGTAGGGGAGGGGTTTTCAGGCCTAAAGGCCTAGGCAGTTTAATGTCACAACCACCAATGGTGGAGTGATTAAAATCGGGAATGTTCAAGAAACTGGAATTAGAGGAAGATAGATATCCTGCAACATGAAGATGGAGCAGATTATAGAGAAAAAGAAGATCCAGAGAATAGAGGGATTTGAAAACAATGATCAGAATTTTAAAGTCAAGCAGGTGCATGCCTAGGAGCCAGTGAAGGTCAGTGAACATAGGGGTGATTAATGAACACAATTTGGATTTGATTAGAACAAAGGCAGTAGAGTTTTGGCTGATCTCAAGTTTACGGAGGACAGAATGTGGGAGTTGGGCCAGGAGTGTGTTGCAATAGTCAGGTCTGTCACGAATGAGGGTTTCTGAATGGATGAGATGAGGCAAAGCTGAAATTAGGTGATGTTTTGGAGATGGAAAGATGCAGTGTTAATGAGGGTGCAGACGTGTGATTAGAGTTTCATTTTGGTGTCGGAAATGACACTGAGGTTGTGAAGAGACTGGTTAAGCCTCAGAGAAGACATAGATGGTGAAACTCGGGACTAATGCCTGGCTTGAGTGCTTCTCTTTGGAACACTGTAATTCACTGAATGGTGGGGAAGTGGGACCCAGCTCCATGCACACTTTCCTTGACATACGGTCATACCACAATAGATAGTTTACTTGTGAGAGTGAGAGATGTACCCACTGGAAGGTGCAAAGAACCATTGGGTTATCTTTTTTTTAATCCATTTTATTCAGGACTCTGTTCTGTGAAATCTGGCTTAACCCTATCTTCTTCTCACATTCCTCTGTCACTCTTGTCAACAAAGAAGAAGAATGACATTGAATACCAGGCCCACGGCTTGGGCAACATATCTTATCTGGGCACATTGTGAATAGACAGTGCCAGATGTAAAGGGATTAATATCTGTGGAGGGTGACAAATGAAGGGGTTTGAGCTGTGCTATGAATGGCAGTGCCTTGAATATAAAGGTTAATGAGCCTCACAGTCAGACCCCTCAAGATGAAAACATTTAATTTATGTGCATGATCCCGCTGTTCATTTACTCTGAAACACCGAACCATTCTTTCTTTCAACGCTGTTTGTTTAGTACAGTAATAATATTCCTTTCAAGGAAAGGTGAACAGGGTAAAAAGGCCACTCTGTAAACTCTGAGCCAATAAAGGTATGGATGTCAAGACTGCTAACTTGCTACAGAATCTCCACAGATGCACTGTCACTCACTGAGTTTCTCTGAACCACTCAAAGGACCATTAACCTGCGGCATTCCTATTATAATTCTTACAAACACTGCGCAGGTGTATCAGCACAAAGAGACGTTTGTGTTGGGTAATGGTGTGAGCTTTTACATTGCAAACCCCCTCCCCCCACCCAGCACCATCACTGCGCCTCTCGAATCAGTTGAGGCATCTTTTACCGATATAAGAGTTTTACCTACTAGAATGTGTTTTTCCTGATGTGGCAGTGCTAATATTATCTACTGCCACATACAAAACTGGGTGTGGATATTATGGTATTGAAAAATCCAACAGATATTTATTACAACTAATGATCTTATATAAACGTTACATTCCTTAGGCACATCAGTGTCTGGGGTAATATTAAGTTATTCATTTACAACAGAGGAGCATGCTTCCAGTTGAGAGCAATGCTTCAAATGATCAGGGATAAAATGCATTGTGATTGTCTTTTTTATCCACAAGTCACATGCTATGAAGCAGTGATGATATCATGATCATGTCACTTAAAGGTTTATTGACCGTGAGGCATAACTTAAGTTGATGTCTCTTTAATCCAAATGTAAAAGCTTATCCCCAATAGGTACCTATAGTCAGGTATAGGCACATGTTGTCAATTTCATAATGATATAAACATGTAAAACAGTGGTCATGAGACTAACATTTCAAAATTTAGTAGAATGGGACTGGATGGGCCGAAGGGTCTGTTTCCGTGCTGTATGACTCTATGATCAGATCTATGATTTCGAGGTTTGACAACTCATCCTGATCTGGTGACCATATAACAAATCTTGGGAGATGGGTGTTGTTCCCAGTTGCATTTGTTAGATGACCTGGTTGTCTTCCTGGTTTCTATCCCTCAACATCACTGCACAATCATCATCACCAGAATTCTTCCCCCTACTCTTCTTGCATGAGTGGTCTTCTTGCATACATTGGTCTGAGCTGGGTTTTATTACTTCATGATCAGTAATGACTTTGTATGATCAACTGGTTTCATGCTCCTGTCCCTTGATTAGGTCAGAAAACTCTATCCTAAGTGGTGTGGCTGTCTCCGGGTACAAAGAATCTCAGTAGCTTTCCCCATTATAGCGCCTGTAGTTTAGCATCCAGCTCACAAACTGTTATCCAAATTGCTCAAACTTCAAACACTTACTGCAGGCATGTTTCCCCTCAATCACATCAGTATAGAGGAACTCCCACATGCTGAAACATTAGCACATCACCCAAATGGCTATCCTTAATGAGTTTTGATGGTTTAATTATATTATTCACTTACATATGTTACCTTATCTACATTTTACTCACATTTCCACCAATTTATATACTATGTTGAAATCTAAGAATAGAAAAGACCTTAACCACTTACCAGAAACTTATCAAACAACTAACTTCTTTCTCTGAAGTAAAGCAAGATCTGCTTCCAATCAGCTCCAATGAAACCAGCTCTGCCTCTGTCTCTGTCTCTGATATAACAAGGTGTAGAACTGGATGAACGCAGCAGGCCAAGCAGCATCATAGGAGCAG
>NW_025975504.1:0-7904 GCF_021869965.1 Rhincodon typus
TGACGCGAAACATCAGCTTTCCTGCTCCTCTGATGCTGCTTGGCCTGCTGTGTTCATCCAGCTGTACACCTTGTTATCTCAGATTCTCCAGCATCGGCAGTTCCTACTATCTCTGAGGATAGGAAGGATTTGCTTTTAGAAAGCAAATTACTGCAAGTCGTTGTAAGTTGCTTTGCAACTTAGGTACAAGAGGAGATGACACAACTCCAAGGAGTCTGTGTATGAAGTGAGATTAGGCTGGCACCAAGTTGCTGATTGGTTTGTGAAGTGGTGAGCAGTTGTGGATGCTAAAGGCCATCGGCATGACAATGACTATCGGATTGGCTCTTGGATAGCTGAATAGCTTGTAGACGTGAACAATACTGGCAGAAACGTTCAGGTTATTGAAAAGGGCAGGTGGTGTGTGTGTGTGTGTGTGTGTGTGTGTGTGCGCGTGCGCGCACGCGCGCCTCTCTCTCTTCTTCCCCCCCCCCCCCCAAGTAAAATACCTAAAGCCTGAAGATAGCCAGTTTATTTTCTCCACCAATTGCTGTAAGGTGTTACTTTTAACCAATAAATCAGGGATTTTATGATTCACAAACCAGTCACTTTGTGCCTACTGTGAAGAAATGGAAGAATATAAAAGGATTTGGGAAACAAAAGGAGCACACCATCGAATCTTGTGGATTGGTTTTATTGAACAGCTTCTCCAGCACTTTTTTCCCCCCTCCACCTGTATTGCCAATGTTTTCGGTCTGTCTGTAAGTGAGAGAGTATGCATGTATGTGGGATTGTAAGTAGGAGTTGAGTTTTAATAGTAAAATTACAAGTCAATAATTTGCTGTTCTTTAACTGTGGTTAAATTCTATTTATTTGTAATAATTAGTAGTTCTTGTTAAGTGCGGAAACCTGGACCAGTTTTTCTGTTAACTTGGGCCTGTCTGGCAGGTAAATTGAGGACTTTGTGTACTTTGATAAAATTTTTAACTTTTGTGGTAATTCTGGGCTTGATTTCCACAACACTACCCCAGAGAGGCTTGATAAGAGCCTCAGGACATTTAACTGACTGGTTTAGCTACACACGTGTTATGATCAGGTGAGGAGGTATGAACCAGAACTGCTCTTTTCAACCTCCTTGGTCAGCCACAAATATTTTATGCTCTTTTCACAAATGATTGTGCCTCTCTTCAGTTAAAATGTAGTTAACTAGTTCACCAGAAACAATAAAGGAGCCAATTAAAAGATTTTCTTAAGAAATGATTTTATTATCTGCTAACTCCAAGGAACATAATAAAAATATGATATCAAATATACACAGAGATGCGAAGTTTAAAAGGGATGGTATCCAGCTCAAAAAGATGAAACATACACAGTTTTCAGACCTTAGGGTATCCTTGAAGAAATGTTTTAAAATGAGACTGCAGTTGTTTAATTGATGTCTTATACCCTCAGCAGTAGCAAATATTTCAGTTGCACTTTGAAAATTCAACGTTTTAAAGTTTGGTTTAAATTAGCTCTGTCACTGGACATTTTTCCTTCAAGAATCTGAGAGAGCACATTTTCCAAATGGTTCTAATCACAAATCCATCTCTTCTGTTCTGCCAAAAGCAGCTCTCTGAAAAACAGCTGGTTTATGTGTTCCAATGTATGTGTTCCTTGCCTTCAATCTCCAATATGTGAAACTTATCGTTTAGGTGTAAACCAAATTAAGAGAACAGCAATTCTTCACACCTGACTAGTTTATGTCTTGAGAGAAATATTAATTTCATTTCAGACGATTTTGTTCAGTCCATACTGGATTTACAACAGTTAGCAATCAGCTGACCGCAGAGGTTAGCTATGTTCATTTAAGTCAGCGGTTTTCCCTTTTTAAAAACTTTTCAGTTCATGAAGATCTAGGTTATTAAAATATCAAAATCAATCATCCACATTTTATCACAATCATGGCGTGTCCAGATGAAAGTAGTCAAAATCAAAACGTCCAGAATGAGTAACTTGCATAGATGTATTTCCAGTAGAAGCCAATTTTGGGTGATTACACAAGGATACTGGGTGAATATACAACTAGGAGTTGGTGTGATACCACCTAAAAGAGCAATTGTCCAAAAACACACACACACTTACTAAGAATTACAGCAAAGTATTCCTGGCATCCAGTGAAACTGCTCCAGCATTAGTCAACATCTTCAAGAAAATAGGCAATTTGAAGTCTAAGACAAAGATGAGATTTCAGAAATATAATGCTGCTTACAGGAATCTTAGTTAAGTTGAACAAAAATATTTAGCTGACAAGTGTATTTTTATTACTTTAAAAATATTTACAATTAAAATATGGGATTGTGGAATTGAATTTTTCTACCAGTATTTGACTGACAGATTTAAAAGTCATTCAGATTTAAAATAGCATGTTATTAATTACTTTGTTAATGCCATTCTCTGAAACTGATGCGGATCTTTGTGTAATCATTATGGTAAATTTTCTGACAACTGCAATTTTTATTTAACCAAAACTTAGAATCTAAAGAGAAGGCAAATAAGTAGTCTTGAAATCACAAATCTTGAATTATAACTTGTAAAAAGGAAGTGAATACTAAGACATGAAGTTGAGCAGTTCCAGTATTTGGAAATCCCGCAAACAGTGAGTTATGGTAGCAGGTGGTGCAGTGGATGTTGATTTTAAGAAAGGCACATGGAGTCATAGATTTGTACAGCATGGAAACAATTGGTCCAACCTGTCCATGGCGATCAGATGGTCTAAATTAATTCAGTCCCATTTGCCAGCATTTGGCCCATATCTTTCTAAACCCTTCCTATTCATCCAGATGCCTTTTAAATGATGTAATTGCACCAGCTACCACCACTCCCTCTGGTAGCTCATTCCATACACAAACCACCCTCTGCGTGAAAAAGTTGCCCCTTAGGTCCCTTTTAAATTTTTCTTATTTTTTAATATAATTTTTTAATATAAATTTCTCCTCTTCTTGTGCCTCCCCAATCCTGTCCATCATTCCCCCTTCCCTTGTCTCTCCCCTATGCTGCACATCTCTCCACCTTCATGCCACTGCCATGCCCTCTCACTTCTTCTGCCCTTCCCCCAGCCCATGCAACATTCCTCCTCCTGCATCTCCCCCATTACTCCTCCTCCTCCTGTATCCTGCCCATCACTCCCCTTCCTGTTGCCTCCAACCTACCACTCCCCCCCCCAACCTGACCCTTACTCCTTCTCCATCCCGTCCACCATTCCTCCTCCTGTCTCTCTCACTTCCTGCCCATCACTCCTGCCCCTGTTCTTCCTGCATCCTGTCCATCACTCCTCCTCCTGTTTCCCCCGACATGCCCCTTACTCCGACCCCTGTCCCTCACTCCTACCCCTATCCCTCCTGCATCCTGCCCCTTCGCTACCTTCATCCCTCTTGTATCCTGCCCCTTGTTCCTCCTGTATTCCGTCCCTCACTCCTCCCCTCGTCTCTCCTGCATCCTCCCCCTCGCTCCTCCTCCATTCCGCCCATCATTTCTCCTGTCCCACCCCCTCCCGTCCTTTCTCCTCCCCTTCCTCACGTTCTCGCGGCGTTCCGGCTCACGGAGAGCCTAGAGGACACGGAGACGGGCAAGACGGACATATAACATTTAAACAGAGCGGGGGAAGAAAAAAAAAGTAGAGAATAATAAACAGCGGGAGCCACCGGGAAAAAGAATGGGGACAAGGACGACAAGTAGTCTGGGCATCGTGATGCTGCTGGTTTACAGCGCGAGTGCTTTCACAGGTAAATAACAACGAATTTTTTTTTTTGTAATCTGTCTCCAAATTAAACTCAGTACTTGATCAAAAAAAATGTAATTTTTCACCTTGTCTTCAGCCGTTGGTCGGACCGCCGATTGTTGAAAAAAAATTTAATGAGGCCTCTCGTCGGCCGTCCCCCACTTTTCTCTCTCCTTTTCATCGAAGGGATTATTTAAACCGGTCTATCGTTACAGACGGTCGGAGGGGCCGAGGCAGCCGTTGGTGAGTCAGTCGGTCGGTATTTTACGGACTAGCTCCGGTTGTGGCTGGATTAACTGGTTTGAACCTGTTTCCAGGACGGCAACCGAGCGCCACCAAACGCCGTCCGCCCTCTCGAAATGGTGGCTCTTTGTCGCAGCGCACCCTCCACTAGCACCGGCTCACACTCTCATTATATAACTTATCAGGTCGTCAAACACTTACCTTCCCTTTTCTCCCTCCCTTTCTAATAAACCCCCTCGCCCCCCCCAAAAAAACACCCAAATTAAATCGACACGTGACTTCGGAGTTTCAAAGGCTGCTTCTCAATTTCTGGTAAATCATGAAAGGGACGATTTGCAAGTGGGGATAGGTAATTCAGTCCCTCGTGTTTGATAAAATCATGGCTGACTTAATTCTGGCCTCAACTTTTCTTTCTTGTCTTCGTACACGCTTTGACCCTCGATTGCCTTATTGCCAGCAGGTTTTAAGGCCTCCGATTTAATTCTTCATTTTGTAGCTCAAGCAATATTATAACTGTTCTGTGGCTTTTTTTAAAGCTTGGCTTTTACTTCATGTCCTGTTATTTTAAGATGAGTTTAAAGTTAAGACAAAAAAATTGAGGTTTTTTTTATATAAATCTGAATCAGTATGGATGTTTCTTTGGTAAATCGTGATAATCTGGAACAAAGGCAATAATCCACATCAGACATAATACTCTCTACTTTGATCATTGCTGAAATGTAACGGTTTGAATGATTGAGAAGCAGAGTGTGTGTGATCACTTGACTGGAAGATTATCGTAAATGTTCCCCAAGGGGAAACTGGGTTATTCCACGGTTTGAGACTTTGCAGTGTAAACGAGCAGGAAATGTGTGGTTTACTTGCGTCAGGGACGTTCAGCTGACGTTTTTGAGACTGATGCAATTTTTATTTCCGTGGTGATGAACATCAGAGTCTGATTTTCTCTTAATTTAGCATAAGTTTAGCTCGGACCAATGAGTTTTAAATTGAAACTACGTCAATAATAGCTTCAATGCAGTCAGCTTTACTTAGTAATCCTTTACTGTGAAAGTCCACATGATAAATCAGAATCTGAGTCTCCAGCGCAAGTAGCAAAGGTTTTGTTTTGTTCAATTCAAGCGATGACCTATTTGATTGTTATATTTCACTTAATTTGGTTCTAAGGACCAGTAAACTTTAAAAAAACTAATGTTGTTGTGAATGTTTCACCAGTGGTGTAAGAGGCATTGGAAACATAATGTATGTTCACAATCTAGTGTATGCATCTGAGAGAAATGTGTTCAACTTTCCTGTTTTACTGGATGAGGTCAGTCAAGTTAAATCTATTATTGGATGGACTGTTGTAATGCAGATGCAAAAGTTGTTCATTTTAACTATACAGAAATGAACATTTTCATTAAAAATCAAGTTCATTTTATATTTTGCGAACGCATTCCGCTGACTTCACAGTACACCAATTAGCTATTGATTTTCTTTTTGCCAGCTGACGTAGTTGAAAAATAAAAAGCTGGCGATGTCCATAAAAGACATATTGAACGATGGAAGTCTTAAAATAGTACCCTATAGGCTAGTTACGTGGGACAGTTTTTAATCAAACACCAAATATTTGGTGCTTGGACCTTTGATTTAGGTCAAAAAAGTCCAACCATAATCCCAAATTAAACTAATCCCATCTGCTTGCTGCTCGCCCATATCCCTTCAAACCTGTCCAATTCGTGTACTTATCTAAGTGTCTTTTAAACATTGTAACTGTGTGTGCATCCACCACTTCCGCAGGAAGTTCATTCCATGTATGAACCACCCTCTGTGTAAAACAAAAACAAAATTTGGCTCATGTCTTTTTAAATCTCTCTCCTCTTACATTAAAGATATGGCCCCTAGTCTTGAAATCCACCATTCTAGGGAAAAGACACTTACCATTAACCATATCTATACCCCTTATGATTTTATAAACCTCTGAGGTCACCTGTTAATTATAGAATTCTCTTCCACAGAAAGCCATGGGGGCTGTGCCATTGAACTTTTTCATGGCTCAGTTGGATTTTTAGTTAGCAAGGGAGTCAGGATCTATTGCCGAGTTGGGTGGGGAGAGCGGAAAGAAAAGTGGAATTGAAGCCACTGTCCATTTAGTCATGATCTTATCAAATGGTGGTGGAGGAAGCTTGAAAGGCTAAATGCCTGCTCTTTTTATTCTTGTTTCATTTGCTTGTGAATGAAATAAAAGCATATTAAATATGCACAGACCCCATTCCCAGTTTAACATTAATATGATATAGGGTTCACTGAAACCTATTTATTTCTCAAATAATTAAAACATGTTCCATGTGGGGTATGGCAGCTTAGTTGTCAAAAGTTGCAGTGTGTTATGATCATTGCAAACATTATCACAAATGAAATGCAGTGTGTTGTTTTGTGACATGATGCAACTTTCTGTGACTTCCTCCATTCACATCCACTAGATGATTCATGCTCAGTATGGTTGCCTACAAAAATATCAACAAGTATCAGCCTTCTGTTAAATGGTGTTAGACATTCAAGAATTAACTTGTGGATCAGAATCTCTTTTGATAAATGTTCTGAATCAATGGTACGGTTGGTTTCTAAATTATACGCCTTTAGTGATTTTTTTTGAAATTTGAAATTTTTGTTTTATTGAGCCTTATATTTTCATAAAATTGTGTATGGCTTACTCAATGGTTCAGATGTTAGTAATCCAGCACTTAAATCCAAACCTTACTTGCGTAATGTTTTTTATTGTTTCATGGTTTATTGCTCAACTCTAATTGCCTGTGAAAAGGTGACAGTGGTTTTAGAACTGCTGGTGTTACTGTATACACCCACAGTGTTGTTATGGAGGGAGCTCAGTATTTTGATGCAGCACCAATGCAAAGACAGCAATACCGTTTCAAGTTAACATGATGTGTGGCTTGGATGTGAATTTGGAAGGGGTAATATTTCCATGCACTCCAACCATTTCCTTCTCGGTTATAGAGATCATGTGTTTAGAAGATGTCAGTGAAGTAGCCTTGGTGAATTGCGACAATACATTTTGTGATTGTACGCAATGTTGCTACGTTGTGCTGTTGGTGGAGGCATTGATTATTTAAGGTGATGAGATGGGATGACTGTATTGTCGTAGGTGATGTCAAGCATTTTGAGGGTTATTGGAGCTGCACTCATTCAAGCAAATGGAGACTTCTCCATGACACTCCCGATTTTGTGTCTTTACATGGAAGGCAGGCTTTGGGAACCTAGGAGATCGGTTTCTCACTGAAAATTTTCCAACCTCTGACATTCTCTTGGAACTACTGTATTTATATGACAGGTCAGTAATAAACCCCGGGATGTTGATAGGCTTTATAAATGTAATGTCACTGAATGTCAAGGGAGGTACTTTCTCTTGTTGGAGGTCGATGTTTCTTGGCACTTGTGTGAATGTTATTTGCCACCTATCAGCCCAA
Source organism: Rhincodon typus (assembly GCF_021869965.1). Classification (NCBI taxonomy): domain Eukaryota; kingdom Metazoa; phylum Chordata; class Chondrichthyes; order Orectolobiformes; family Rhincodontidae; genus Rhincodon; species Rhincodon typus. The sequence continues at coordinate 7,444 of NW_025975504.1, forward strand.
GCCTGATTGTGTTGTTCAGGTATTCCTGCACATGGGCATCAACTGTTTCAATATCTGAGGATTTGCAAATGGTACTGAGCACTGATTATCAGGCAATCACCATCTTATGTTGGAGGGAAAGTTATTAAAGTAAGAGGTGAAAATGATTAGTTCTTCACTACCATTAGGGATTCTTGAAGTGATGGCCTGTGGATGTGTTGACTGGCCTCCGACAGGCATGCCATTATTATAACGTAAGGTTCCAACTAGTGGATAGTTTTCGACTGATTCACATTGTTTTGATTCTTGATGGCTATGTTCATTCAAATGCTGCCTCGATGGCAAGGACAGTTACACTCCCCTCATCCTTAGGCATGATGTGGGGATGCAAGTGTTGGTTTGGGGTGGACAAGGTCAGATGGCACCAGGTTATCGTTCAGCAGAGATAGTAGGAACTGCAGATGCTGGAGAATCCGAGACAA
>NW_025975505.1:0-7903 GCF_021869965.1 Rhincodon typus
CCCCAGGGTATAAACGCTGAAATACAGAGCCTCCTGTATATAATCACGAAAACACATTAAAAACTAAAGGAACTGCGAATGTATCAAAATCGGGAAAAAAAACATAGTTGCTGGAAAAGCTCAGCAGGTCTGGCAGCATCACCGGCACTTCCGACATCTGCAATCCGACCCCACCACCAAAGGCATTTTTCCCTCCCCACCGTTATCTGTTTTATGGAGGGACCACTCTGTCCGTGACTCCCTTGTCCACGCCACACTCCCCTCCAGCCCAACCACACCCGGCACTTTTCCCTGCAACCGCAGGAATTGCAACACCTGCCCCTACACCTCCCCCCTCAACCGCAACCCAGGCCCCAAGAAGGCTTTCCACATCAAGCAGATGTTCACCTGCACATCTGCTAATATGGTATACTGCATCCGGTGCTCCCGTTGTGGACTCCTCCACATCGGGGGAACCAAGTGAAGGCTTGGGGACCGCTTTGCAGAACACCTATGCTCGGTTCGCACAAAACAACTGCGCCTCCCAGTCGCGAACCATTTCAACTCCCCCTCCCATTCCTCAGACGACATGTCCATGCTGGGCCTCCTACAGTGCCACAACGATGTCACCCGAATGTCGCTGGAACAGTAACTCATATTCCGCTAGGGAACCCTACCGCCCAATGTTATCAATGTGGACTTCACAAGCTTCAAAATCTCCCCTCCCCCTACCGCATCCCAAAACCAGCCCAGCTCGTCCCCGCCTCCCAAACCTGTTCTTCCTCCCACCTATCCCCTCCTCCCACCTCAAGCCCCACCCCCACGTCCTACCTACTAACCTCATCACGCCCCCTTGACCTGTCCGTCCTCCCTGGACTGATCTATATCCTCCCGAACTCCCCACCTACACTCACCTTTACTGGCTCCATTCCCGCCTCTTTGACCTGTCGGTCTCCTCTCCACCTATCTTCTCCTCTATGCATCTTCTATCCGCCTCCCCCTCTCTCCCTATTTATTTCAGAACCCCCTTCCCCTCCCCCATTTCTGAAGAAGGGTCTAGGCCCGAAATGTCAGCCTTCCTGCTCCTCTGATGCTGCTTGGCCTGCTGTGTTCAGCCAGCTCTACAACTTGTTATCTCAGATTCTCCAGCATCTGCAGTTCCTACTATCAAGGAGGAAAATGAGACCCTGTTAGCCGTTCCAGCCCAATTCTGAAGCACTGTCAGAGGGATAGAACTGCTGGAGAGTTAGAGAGTCAAGAATGAGGTAGCGCCTTATTGTAAGTGGGTGAGAACTGAGGAAGTGCCTCACATGTATCGGGCCTGTATTGAGGTCATGTAGCACCCGAAGAACTGTTGTGTGCATTATTGTGAGAGGGTCAATATTAAGGCAGTGTCTCATTCTAAAGGGGTCAGACTTGTTGGAGTGCCACAAGATTGCAGCACTGTGAGAATGTCGGACTGAGGGAGTGCCTCATTGTCAGATCGTCAGTACTGTCAGAGCTGCAGTATTGAAGCAGTGCCTCGTTGTCAAAGGGTCCACACGCGAGGTATTGCAGCAGTTGTGTGCCACACGGGTGGGTGCTGGGACCTTTGTTATTTGTTATTTATGTGAATGTTCTGGATGTGAATGTACAAGGCATGATGAGTAAGTTTGTGGATAATGCAAAAGTAGGAGATGTCATTGATAGCAAAGAACGTTATCAAAATTTACAGAGGCTTCTGATCAGATGGGGAAGCGGGCTGAGGATTGGGAAATACAATTGTATACAGATACAGGTGTGCACTTTGGAAAGTCAAACCAAGGGAGGATTTTTACAGTAAATGGAAAGTCCTGAATTTCATCCACTGAATATGTTGCACTCCTTCAGTACTGACCTACAACAAAGTGGGACAGCCTGAGGCAGACCCTTTGACAATGAGGCATTCCCTCAGGGCAATAATCTTTAATTGTAAACTAATCTGTAATATTATTTGACCTCTTAAGTTTACAATACTTCCCGTGTCTCCTGTAGATTATGCAGTTGCTCTCCCTCTAGCTCTGTCTCTGGGTATGCGAAGCTGCTTTCTTCCATACTACCCTTAGAAATAACGCTAGCCGTAACCCTAACCCAAGATTCAGCCCGAACGCTAACCCTCATGTCAACCCTAAGTCCAACCTCAGCCCAAAACCACAACCCTCAGTCCCAACGCTGACCCTAATCTTACCACTAACTCTGGCCTCAGCCATATAACGCAAGCCTCATCCCGACACTAACCAAAGCCTGTGTCCAAAACCAAACCTCGCTTCAGCCCTACTCCTAACCGAAGACATCGAGCATCCGGTACCGCATCCCGAAGACAGAGACCCCTTTCAATTAACTGTAAAACACGGAGATCACTATAAATAATTCCTAAAACACAGACGTCCCTGTAAATTAACTGTGAAACACAAAGCCTTCTGTTAGTAATCTCCGACGCAGAATCTCGTTTAAACAAACGTGAAAAAGAGCCCCCTGTAAATACACTCAAGCACAGAGACCCCTTGAAATGTAACCAAAGAAAGGCCCCTCGGGAAGTAAAATGTAAAAGACAGAGAACCCAGTAAGAAACCATAAAACACATAGACCGCTGTAAAGAAACCCTAAAACAGACCCCCCTGTAAATAATCCAAAACACAGAGCACCCTGCACTCAAACCCTAAACGTTAACTGTTTTGGCCTTCAAAAATGTTGCCAGAACTGCTGAGCTTTTTCAGCAATTTTGTTTTTGTTCCTGATTTGCAGCATCTGCAGTTCCTTCGGTTTTCAATTAACCAGGCAGTCAGTTAGATCAAATTGTTGTGTATCACATATTTACCAGTCGGATTCAAACACACGGTACCCGTTCGCTCATGTGGTCACTTGCTTATCTTATAAGTTTTGTCCCTTGATATCCTGTGTTCTGCCCTGATTACTCATATCGGTTAGCCCTTAACAAGGCTTCCGGAGTCTGGTTGCGTGTCTTTGTAAATAATCCCAGAAACACACAGCATCGCGTGTGTACACCCAAAAACACAGACATCCCTGTAAATTAACCCTGAAACACAATGCCTCCTGGAGATAATCTCCAACGCAAAACCTCATTTAAACAAACTGTAAAATAAGAAGGCCCCTGTAAATACACTGTCAAGCACAGAGACCCTTTAAATAAACCCGAAGAAAGGTCCCTCACGAAATAAAATGTAAACCACAGAGCCCCCGGCACATAACCCCCTGTAAATAAACCCTAAAACACAGAGCTTCATTTAGTATTACAGGGTCAATCGTCTTAAAATATCCTTTCCTGTGTTTTTTTTTGTGTAACACTATATCACAAGCCTCTTTACTGTTGTACTAAAGGTCCTCTTTACCAATGCACCCACAAGCGCTCCATATGACCACTCTCGCGCTCTCATTCATTCATAACTTTACTGAACACTCATTAGTGTACTGTGTTTACTGTTGCCGCGTTTCATTCATTCATGCATAAAACTGCCATCTTGCCGTACTTTTCACTAATAAATAGAGACGAAATTAAAATATTCCTTCCACCCCATTCCTGCCTTATCACAGTTTGAACCCTTGCTGCTAACAGTGTTCAAACTTGTGTCTACATCAGAGTCAATCCCTGAGTGTGTGCTAATTTTCTTATACATTCAGAACAAAACAATCCCATCCATCGTGTCTCCCGAAACTAAGAAAAATTATAATATTAATCAGCCCTCAACAAACGTCTCCCAGGACATCAAACAAGTTTTCTGCGCTACCACATCTCTGTTAGATACATATTGAATAGGGTCGGCGTTCGCTTTAAGAAAGCTACTCTCAAAATAGCGTTTCCGTGAAATTGAATGAAAGAATGAGTAAACCGGAAATAGTGAAATCTCAAGAGCCAGCCGCGGTAATCAGGCTACTAAACTTTCTGCTGTCATTAAGTAATTCCCAACCCAGTCAAATCATACAGGGTTGATAATCTTTCTGGCATTGTCTAACTTTAAAAGAATAAAAGGACCCACACCCTTCATTGCCCGACTTCAAATATCTCAGTCCTGACCCGCTGGCAATGAGGCGCTCCCTCAGTCCTGACCCTCGTACAATGAGGCGCTCCCTCAGTCCTGACCCGCTGACAATGAGGCGCTCCCTCAGTCCTGACCCTGGTACAATGAGGCGCACCCTCAATCCTGACCCGAGTACAATGAGGCGCTCCCTCAATTCTGACCCTATTACAATGAGGCGCTACCTCAACAATGACCGTCAGACTACACCTCCCCATGACTGACTCTTTGTCAAAGAAGCATTGCCTCAGACTATGATGTACTATCTCAATCCGAACAATTCGCCGTGCTGTACTGGGGGCTGTGTTATTTAGTGTTGATTTACAGTGTCTTGTGTTTTAGGCTTTATTAATTGGAGGCTCTGTGTTTTAGTGTCGCCTCTGAGAGTTTCTTTACAGGAGGCTTAGATTTAGGAAGGATTTGCAGGGGGCACTGTTTCAGGGTTTATTTACTGTGCGCTCTATATTTTACAATTTATTTACAGGGGACTCGGTCTTTTATGGTTTTTAACTTGGGGCTGTGTCTTTTACACTTTATTTCCTGAGGGACCTTTCTTCGGTTATATATAAAGGAGTCTCGGTGCTTAAGGTTGCATTTACAGAGGGCTCTGTTTTCAGCATTTTTTCAAATGAGACTCTGCATCGGAGAATATATACAGGAGGCTGTCTGTTTCAGAGTTCATTTGCAGGGATGTCTGTGTTTTAGGGTATCTGTACACGATGCTCTGTGTTTTAGGGATTATTTATAGTGGTCTGTGTTTTGAAGGTTCCTGAAAGGCGTGTCTGTCTTCGGGTTTATTTACCGGGGACGGTTACTTATAGGTACGTCTATCTTTTCAAACTTTATTTGTCAGGGGCCCTCTCTTACGGATGATTTGCAGTTGGCTGAGTGTGGGGTGTAATTACAGGTGCTCAGTGTTTTCGGATTTATTTAGAGGGAGCCCCATGTTTTACCTTCTACTTCCTGGGTGATGTGTGTTAGAGTTCATTTAAATGGGACCGTGTATTTGAGGGTATAATTACAGGGGACTTCGTTTTTAAGATTGGTTTAAATGGGGCTTTGTGTTTTAGGGGTTATTTACTGTGAGCTCCGCGTTTTATGGGTTGTTCAAAGGGGTTTCTGAGGGTATATTTGCAAGAGGCCTGGTGTTTGAGGGCTTTTGTCCAGGGCTGAGGCTCGCGTTAGAGGTTAGGTTAGGGTCAGCGCTGGAGCTGAGGGTTATGGTTTGTGTTCGGCCTGAGCCGAAGGTTCGGGTTAGTGTTTGGCCTGAGGTTAGGTTCAGAGCTTACGCAAGGGTTGGCGTGAGGGCTGAATCTCGGGTTAATGTTTGGGGTAGGGTTATTTCTGGGGGCAGGGAGAAAGAAAGCAGCTTCGCACACACAGAGACAGAACCAGATGGAGAGCAACTGCGCATTCTGCAGTCAGACTCGGTATGTATTGTAAACTTAACAGGTCAAATAGTATTACAGATTAGTTTACAATTAAAGATTATTGTCCTGAGAGAAAGCCTCATTGTCAGAGGGTCCGCTTGAGGCTGTCCTGCTATGTTGTAGTGCCAGGACTGAAGGAGTGCACAATTGTCAGACGATCACATTCAGCCGATGCCTCATTTTTAAAAATTATGTAATTTAGTTATGTAGCACTCCCCCAGTAAGAATTTAGAACAAGGCTCAGCCTCAGTCTTGACCCTTTGACTGATACACTCCCACAGTTCTGACCCACTGACACTTCTGCAATACCTCAGTGCGGACCATTTGACAATGAGGCACTGCTTCAGTACTGAAGCTCTGACAGTACTGACTATCTGACAATGAGGGAGTGCCTCAGTCTGACAATGTCACAGAGCTGCAATCGTGTGGCACTCCCACAAGCCTAACCCCTTGAGAATAAGACACTACCTCAGTATTGACCGTCTCACAATAATGCACCCCAACAGTTCAGAGGACTGAGGATAGGAGGAGCTTCCTCACCCAAATTCTATTTGCATTTTTAATTACCTGCTGCACCTGCAATTTCCAATCTGCGGGAACCACCCCAGAGTCCAGTGAATTTTGCTAAATAATTACTAGTGCAAGCCTCTTTACTGTTGTACTAAAGTTTTTCTTCAGCAATGCACCCACAAGCATTCCATATTACGACTTTCGCACTTTCATTCATTCATAACTTTACTGACCTCTTACTAGCGTACTATGTTTACTATTACCGCATTTCATTCATTCATAAAACTGCGATCTTGTCTCACTTTTCACGATGAAAGAGAGATTGATTTAAAATGTTCCTTCCACCCCATTTACTGCTTTTTCACAATTTTAATCTTCACGGCCTTATTTTGCTAACAGTCGCCAAACCTGTGTCTACATCAGAGTCTATCCCTGAGTATGTCTTCATTTTCTAACATATTCAGAACAATACCATCGTGTCAACCGAAGCTATAAAAGAGCATAATATTAATCAGCCCTCAGCAAAATTCTCCCAGGACTTGAACAGCTTGCAGTACATCAAACAAATTTTCTGCGTTGGCCGAGATGGTAGGAACTGCAGATGCTGGAGAATCTGAGATAACAAGGTGTAGAGCTCGATGAACACAGCAGACCAAGCAGCAGAGGAGCAGGAAGGTTGACGTTTCGGACCTAGACCCTTCTTCAGAAGTGGGGGAGGGGAAGGAGGTTGTGAAATAAATAAAGAATGAGGGGGAGTCAGATAGAAAATGGATAGAGTAGAAGATAGGTGGACAGGAGACAGACAGGTCAAAGAGGCGGGAATGGAGCCAGTGAAGGTAAGTGTAGCTGGGGAGTTAGGGAGGAGATAGGTCAGTCTAGGGAGGACAGACAGGTCAAGGGGCCGGGATGAGGTCAGTAGGTAGGAAATGGGGGTGGCGCTTGAGCTGGGAGGAGGGGATAGGTGGGAGGAAGAACAGATTAGGGAAGCGGGGACGAGCTGGGCTGGTTTTGGGATGCGGTAGTGGGAGGGGAGATTTTGAAGCTTGTGAAGTCCACATTGAGACCATTGGGCTGCAGGGTTCCCAAGTGGAATATGAATTGCTGTTCCTGTAACCTTCGGGTGGCATCGTTGTGGCACTGCAGGAGGCCCAGGATGGACATATCGTCTGAGGAATGGGAGGGGGAATTGAAATGGTTTGCGACTGGGAGGTGCAGTCATTTAGTGCGAAACGAGGGTAGGTGTTTTGCAAAGCCGTCCCCAAGCCTTCGCTTGGTTTCCCCAATGTAGAGGAGGCCACAATGGGAACAGCGGATGCAGTATACCACATTAGCCGATGTGCAGGTGAACATCTGGTTGATGTGGAAAGTCTTCTTGGGGCCTGGGATGGATGTGAGGCGGGAGGTGTAGGGTCAGGTGTAGCATTTCCTGCGGTTGCAGGGAAAAGTGCTGGGTGTGGTGGGTCTGGAGGGGAGTTTGGAGTGGGGAAGGGAGTCACAGACAGAGCGGTCCCTCCGGAAAACAGATAAGGTTGGAGGGAAAAATGTCTTCAGTGGTGGGGTCGGATTGCAGATGGCGGAAGTGTCGGAGGATGATGCATTGGATCAGGATGTTGGTTGGCTGGTACGTGAGGACGAGGGGGATTCTGTTTTGATTGTTATTGCGGGGTGGGGATGTGAGGGATGAGTTGCGGGAAATGCGGGAGAAATGTTCGAGGGCGTTCTCGACCACTGAGGGGAGGAAGTTGCGGTCCTTGAAAAACGAGGTCATCTGAGATGCACGGGAGTGTAATGGCTCATCCTGAGAACTGAAGCGGTGGAAGTGAAGGAACTGGGAATAGGGAATGGCATTTTTCCAGGAAGGTGGCTGGGAGGAGTTGTCCTCTAGGTAGCTGTGGGAGTCGGTGGGCTTGAAATGGATATTAGTTTCTCGGT
>NW_025975506.1:0-7903 GCF_021869965.1 Rhincodon typus
CCTTGTTGTCTCGGATTCTCCAGCATCTGCAGTTCCTACTATCTCTGATACAACTAGATCATGTTTTTTTTTCTTGGAACAAGAGCTTTTATTTATTTGATTTAATTATTTTGCATTTGCATGGACCCTGAGGTATCTGCACAGTTGATACTGGATTAGTTGCCATGTTATAGAACATAGAACATAGAACAGTACAGCACAGTACAGGTCCTTCGGCCCATGATGTTGTGCCAAAGTTTTACCCTAATCCTAAGGTCTATCTAACCTCCACCGCTACCTTATACTATCATCCATATGCCTATCTAATAGCCGCTTAAATGCCCCTAATGAGGCCGACTCCACTACCCTCTCCGGCAATGCATTCCACGCCCCTACCACTCTCTAAGTAAAGAACCTACCTCTGACGTCTCCCCGATATCTACCTCCTTTCACTTTAAAACTATGTCCCCTCATAAAAGCTACCTCCACCCTAGGAAAAAGTCTCTGGCTGTCTTCTCCATCTATACCTCTGATCATTTTGTACACCTCTATCAAGTCACCTCTCATCCTTCGTTGTTCTAAGGAGAAAAGTCCTAACTCTCTCAACCTTTCCTCGTAAGGCCTTCCCTCCATTCCGGGCAACATCCTGGTAAATCTCCTCTACACCTTTTCCAATGCTTCCACATCTTTCCAGAACTGGACACAATACTCCAGATGTGGCCGAACCAGGCTTTTGTATAGCTGGAGCATAACTTCACGGCTCTTGAACTCAATCCCTTTATTAATGAAAGCTAACACACCATACGCCTTCTTAACAACTCTATCCACCTGGGTGGCAGCTCCCAGAGAACTGTGAACATGAACCCCAAGATCCCTCTGCTCCTCCACACTGCCAAGAACCTTTCCGTTAACCCTGTATTCTGCTTTCAAGTTTGTCCTTCCAAAATGAATCACCTCACACTTTTCAGGGTTAAACTCCATCTGCCACTTCTCAGCCCAGCTCTGCATCCTATCAATGTCCCTTTGTAACCTAGAACAGCCCTCTGCACTGTCCACAACGTGACTCACCTTCGTATCATCCGCGAACTTGCTAATCCACCCTTCCACTCCTTCATCCAAATCATTTACAAAAATCACAAATGGAAGAGGACCTAGAACAAATCCATGTGGTACACCACTCGTAACTGAGCACCATGTTGAATATTTTCCGTCCACTACCACCTTTTGTCTTCTAAGGGTCAGCCAATTCTGAATCCAATCTGCCACATTTCCCCCTATCCCATGCCTCCTTACCTTCTGCATGAGCCTACCATAGGGAACATTATCAAACGCCTTACTTAAATCCATGTATACCACATCCACTGCTCCACCTTCATCCATGTGTTTGGTCACCTCTTCAAAGAATTCAATAAGGTTTGTGAGGCATGATCTATGCCTCACAAATCCATGCTGACTATCATGAATCAAACTGTGCCTTTCCAAGTGATCATAAATCCTGTCTCTCAGAGCCCTTTCCAATAATTTGCCCACCACTGACGCAAGACTAACTGGTCTGTAATTTCCGGGGTTATCCCTGTTCCCTTTTTTGAACAAGGGAATGACGTTTGCCCCTTTCCAATCTTCCGGCACTATACCCGTGGACAGTGAGGACGAAAAGATCATCGCCAAAGGCCCTGCGATCTTGTCCCTTGCTTCCCATAGAATCCTTGGATAAATCCCATCAGGCCCAGAGGACTTATCTATCTTCAACTTCCTCAGAATTCCTAGCACATCTTCTTTACTAACGTCAACCTCCTCTAGCCTACCTGCCTGTTTCACAACGTCCTCCTCTACAACTAGGTCCCTCTCAGTTGTGAATACTGAAGAAAAGTATTCATTAAGGACCTCTCCTATCTCTTCAGGCTCTGTGCACAAATTCCCTTTACAATCCTTGATCAGCCCTACCCTTTCTCTGGTCATTCTCTTGTTCTGCACATACGTGTAAAAAGCCTTGGAGTTTTCCTTGATCCTATCCGCCAAGGTTTTCTCATGCCCCCTTATAGCTCTCCTAAGCCCTTTCTTCAGCTCCTTCCTGGCTAACCTGTATCCCTCCAGAGCCTTTTCCATTCCTCTTTTCCTAAACCTTACATAAGCCTCCTTCTTCCTCTTAACCAGTCGTTCGACATCTCTCGAGAACCATGGCTCCCTCACTCGACCGCATCTTCTCTGCCTGCTAGGGACAAACATATCGAGCACATGCAGTATGCATTTCTTAAACAATCTCCACATTTCAATAATGGTCTTCCCTGACAGCATCTGTACCCAATTTATGTTGCCCAGTTCTTGCCTAACTGAATTGTAATTACCCTTCCCCCAGTTATAAATTTTACCCTGCCGTATGTACGGATCCTCATCCATGACTATCGTGAAAGAAACAGAGTTATTATTACGACCGCCAAAATGCTCTCCTACCAACAGGTCTAACACTTGGCCCGGTTCGTTGCCAAGCACCAAATCCAAAGTGGCCTCTCCTCGTGTTGGTCTATCTACATACTGTGTCGGGAATCCTTCCTGAACGCACTGGACAAAATCTGCTCCATCTAAACTATTACAACTAAAAAGTTTCCAATCAATATTTGGAAAGTTGAAGTCACCCATGACTACAACCTTGTGACTTCTGCACCTTTCCGGTGTCTGCCTCCCAATCCGCTCCTCTACTTCTCTGCAACTATTAGGGGGTCTGTAAAAAAACCCCAACAAAGTGACTGCTCCTTTCTTGATCCCGACCTCAACCCAAACTGACTCTGTAGACATATCATTCTCGAACTGCCTTTCAGTAGCTGCTATACTCGCCCTGACTAACAATGCCACTCCCCAACCTCTTTTTCCACCCTCCCTATTTCTTTTAAAGCATCTAAATCCCGGAACCTCCAACATCCATTCCTCTCCCTGAGTTACCCAAGTTTCTGTAATGGCCACAACATTGTAGTTCCAAGTACTGACCCATGCTCTAAGTTCATCCGCTTTATTTCTGATACTTCTTGCATTGAAGTACACACCTCAAATCATCTCGGTGTCCGCAATTACGCTCCATCGACCGCATTTCTTTATAAACCACCTCACTCCCTGTTGTGTCTGTTGGAAGGCCGAATACCTCATCCTCTGAATTATAAATCCAGTTCCCCACCCCCTGCCAAATTAGGTTAAACCATCCCGTACAGCTCTAGCAAACCTCCCTCCCAGGATATTTGTGCCCTTCCGGTTCAGGTGCAACCCGTCCTTACTGTACAGGTCCCACCTTCCCCAGAATGTGCTCCAATTATCCACATAATGGAAGCCCTCCCTCCTACGCCAGCCCTGTAGCCACGTGTTTAGCTGCACTCTCTCCCTATTTCTTATCTCCTTATCACGCGGCACTGGTAGTAATCCAAAGATAACTACCCTGTTTGTCCTGGACTTCAGCTTCCAACCTAACTCCCTGTACTCGTTATTCACATTCTCTGTCCTTTTTCTGCCTATGTCATTGGTACCGATGTGTACCATGGCCACTGGTTGCTTACCCTCCCCCTTAAGGATCTTGAAGACACGATCCGAGACATCACGGACCCTGGCACCTGGGAGGCAACATCCCATCCTTTCATCTCGTTCGCGTCCACAGAACTGCCTGTCTGTGCCTCTTACTATTGCTCTCCTATTCTGCCCCCTTCCCTTCTGTGCCACAGGGCCAGGCTCAGTGCCAGAGACATGTCCACTGTGGCTTTCCCCTGGTAAGTTGTCCCCCCCAACAGTATCCAAAACGGTATACTTATTATTGAAGGGAACGGCCACAGGGTATCCCTGCACTGTCTGCCTATTCCCTTTCCCCTTCCTGACAGTCACCCAGCTACCTTTTTCCTGTACCTTGGGTGTGACCACCTCCCTGTAACTCCTCTCTATCACCCTCTTAGCCTCCCGAATGATCCGGAGTTCATCCAGCTCCAGCTCCAGTTCCCTAACGCGGTTTGAGGAGCTGGAGTTGGGTGCACTTCTCGCAGGTGAAGTCAGAGGGGACACCAGCAGTGACCCTTACCTCCCACATCCTGCAAGAGGAGCATGCAACTGCCCTAGCTTCCATTCCCTCTACTCTAGATTTCCAGAAGAATAAAAAAAACCTTACCTTACCGAACCTCCACACAGTCTTTTTTGGTTAGAGGAGGAGGATGGGTGGGAGACACTACACGTGTAGTGTTTCGGGTTTAGCCAATGCCCGAATTTATCTGTTTCTTCCTGGCTCACGTTCCCTCCACACACCCGCCGCTGAAAACAAGAGGGCCGCTTGCTGCACGAGGTAAGTTTTTATACAGGGAGAAACAAAAACCACCGTTATGTGTCATGGTAAAGTGTGGTGAATGGAGGACATAGGTTAGCGTGAGTTGGAGCCAGAATGGCATAGATACTATAAAGATCCATTGGATGAATGGATTTTGTAGGATGACATAGGGGTATGATGCTCAGAGGAGTAGATTGAGAGTCATATATGTCATGGATGGTATGAGGGGGCCATGGATGAGTGGATGGGTAAACGTTAGCTTGAAGGATATGAGGGGCCATTTGAGTGGAAGAATTGACATGAAAGTCAGGGTGGGTCACAATAGGTGAGTGGAAGGTCAGAAGTTAGGCTGGAGTGCATGAGGGACGGAGGATATGAGTAAAGATGCATAGATAATCATTGTGAAATGGCATGGAGTAGTTCAGATGGGCATTTGTAGGCAATGGAGGGAAGAAGGTAGATGCGGTTTTGGTGGAGGACATATGTTATCATGGTGTGTGTATGTGAGTGACCACATTGAAATGGATGGTGTGCATGAAATAGCATTGATGGAGTACAAGGAGTATCTAGGGTAGTAAGGGATGAAGTTTGAAAGGCTTTTTTAAATTATTTGTGGGACATGTGCATCGCTGGCTGGCCAGTATTTATTGCCCATCGTTAGTTGCCCCTGAGAAGGTAGTGGTGAGCTGCCATTGTAGCCCATGTGCTACAGGTTGACCCACAATGCCCTTGGGGAGAGAATTCCAGGATTTTGACCAAGCAATAGTGAAGGAACAGGGATATATTTCCAAGTCAGGATCGCGAGTGGCTTGGAGGGTAACTTGCAAATGTTGGTGTACCCATGTATCTGCTGCCCTTATCCTTTCAGATAATAGTTGTTATGGGTTTGGAAGATGCTATCTAAGGAATGTCTGCAGGGTATCTTATTGATATTACTTACTACTGCTACTGGACATTGGTGGTAGAGGAAGTGAATATTTGAGGACATGGTACCAAACAAGCGGGCTGCTTTGTTCTAGATGGTGTCAAACTTCTTGAGTGTTGTTGGAGCCGCACTCATCCAGGCAAGTGAAGTGCATTCTATCACACAGACTGAGTCAGGAGGTGAGTGACTCATTGCAGTAATCCTAGCCTCTGACCTGCTCTTGTCGTCGCTCTGTTTAGGTTGTGAGCCTAATTGAGTTTTTGGTCAATAGTAATCCTAACGATGTTGATAATGGGGGATTTGAGTGATGATAGTGCTATTGAATGTCGAAGGTGGTGAATAGATTGCCTCTTATTGGAAATTGTCATTGCCTGACATTTGTGTGGTATGAATGTTACAAGCTACTTGACAGCCCAAGCCTGAATATTGTCAAGATCTTATTGCATTTGAACATGGACTGCTTAAGTACCTGAGGAGGCACGAATGGTGCTGAACATTGTGCAATCAACAGCAAACATCCCCCCTTCTGACCTGATGAAGAAGGGAAGGTCATTAATGAAGCAGCTGAAAATAGTTGAGCCTAGGACACTACCCTGAGGAACTCCTACAGAGATATCCTGGAGCTGAGATGACTGACCTCCAACAACCACAACCATCTTCTTATGTACCAGGTATGACTCCAACCAGCAGAGAGATTACCCCCTGATACCCTTTGATTTCAGTCTTGATTGGGCTCCTTGATGACACACTCAGTCAAATGTGGTCTTGATGTCAAGGGCTGTCACTCTCACCTCACCTCTGGAATTCAACTCTTTTGTCCATGTTTGAATGAAGGCTGTAATGAGGTCAGGAGCTGTGTACTCTTGGTGGAACCCAAGCTTGGCATCATTGAGCATGTTGTTGCTGAGCAGGTGCTGCTTGATAGCACTATTGATAAGACCTTCCATCACTTTACTGATGATTGAAAGTAGACTGATGGGGTGGTCATTAGCTGGGCTGGATTTGTCCTGATTTTAATGCTGGTGGGAATACATATTTATACTTCCAGACTTGGAAGATATAAAATGTTTTAGAGATTTTATGGATTGAAAATGCTTTACCATTTCGTTTTATCAAGAAGTGAAGTTAACAACTTAAGGTGTGTTGACAGTGACTTGATGTTTACAGAGAAATGAAATGACTTTAGAAAAAGGGCAATTTAGTCATTCACGAAGATAAGAGATGGGGTTTACAGTTCTACATTACTGAAAAGTCTTGCTCTAAAATAACTTTATGGGAATAATTGCCTAGCAACCCATTCTGGATTTATTTTTCTGTTCAACAGACCTAAGCAACCAGGATAACATCCCAGAAGGTCTCACCTGAAATACTTCTCCCTGTCAAAGTTTGAGAGCCCAATTTCTGACTACAATCTAAAACATGAAAAGGTGGACTGAGGGCATTTTCCAAGGACTCAGAACTAGGTTGATAGCCATCAGAACTGAGGTAATGCTATCATTCTCCATCTGCCAGTAATTTTATTGGCAGTAAACCTGGTGGACTATGAGAAGTCATTAAGTTTATCCTTTCTTTTCAGACCCTTGGCCTACAGTGCTAATTTTATTGCCTTTTTTTAAAAACATTATTTCTGAGGAGCTTGTTGTATTCTGTGTTGTGTGAGGATATCTGTGTTTGGGATTAAAGAGATATAATTTTAATTTAGGATTATAGTTTAGATGATAACCAGTGTTTGCCACTGGTTTTAATAATAATATTTATATTCTACTTTGTGGTTTATGAAACAACTTCACAGAGGCTGGTATCCCATCAATCAAGTCACCCTTTATTTACACGTGCATAATACATAACACTGGTCTTCCTTCTTCAGAGCCAGCTCTCAGAGTGAACAGATGTCTAACACTCTATTTAAATATGTCAGCCAGGGCTCCGTGTTAACACTTAGGTTAACAGCTCCAATCAGGGAACTCATATTCTATGAGGTCCACCTGGCTGATCTCATTACAATCATTACATATTACATTGATTTTATTAAAGAATCCTGGTGAAAGTCTTTCACTCTGGATAGTGCAAAAATTGAGCAATTGATTAGTTTGGTGATTATTCAGCATACTTTGGTGTGATTAATTCAGTAGTAAGGCTTGATATTCAACAGTTTCTCCATGTCATGATCAAAGCATTTTTTTTTAACTTCAACAATGTGCTTGTAAGTGTAAAAAAATGTAAAATAAACTTCAACAATGTGCTTGTAAACGTATAAAAAAAAGTAAAATGTAAACATTTCAAACTGCTGCAGATTATTTTACTGTCCAATTTGGGAAAAGCTGTACTGAAAAAATCCAGTGTGGTTGAGTAGAAGGGAGATAGATGATTAAAATAAGGTAAGTGTTGCAGGGATTTATGATGTATATTTAGCTCCACAGGCACTGCAGTAAATCAATGACATTGCAAGTTTGAAAGATGCATTAGTTTTCACTTGCACCTTGCAAAATCCTACAAAACATACTTCACAGGGGACCATTTGTAGAACACTTGTAATCTCATGTTTGAATAATGTACCTGGAGTCCACTAAAATAGAATGAAACACAGTAGATTATTGGTTCAAGAAAAATCATCAAAATATTTTTGTTCATTTAATAGCCTTCCTCCAATGTTTGGAGCTGGGTTTTCTGTATAACCTGGTCTTAAAGGATAAAGTTGTTACAGAGATAGT